>NC_067401.1:390049572-390354572 GCF_016432865.1 Antechinus flavipes
TCTTATCTATCCATCTCTCTCTCTCTCTCTCTCTCTCTCTCTTCTCTCTCTCTCTCTCTCTCTCTCTCTCTCTCTCTCTCTTGGCAATGGAATCGCAGGTTTGATTGTTGAGCAAAAACACCTTTATCCTGGGTTGCTATTTTATAGTGATACTGATGTAACAATACAAGAAATGAAAAGAGACTTAAAGAACTCTTTTTATGTCTAGCTAGTTTACAATATTGAGCTGATAACGTGTTATGAGAAATAGCTAGGTAGACTTACAATTTATATTCTGTGGAAGTAGATGGGTAGAACATTCACTGCCACTAGTGAGGTAGTATGGCAAAGTACATATATTCCTGGACATGGAATTAAAATAAATCTGAATTCTGATCTTGTCTCTTATACTTAGTAGTTTAGTGACTTCTCTGGACCTTAGTTTCCATGTAAAATATGGATTAAAATAATACTTAAAATGTAAATCTCACATGGTTGTTGTGAAGTTCAAATTATATGACATAAGAAAATATTTTGTAAACTTGAGTCACATGCATGTCAGTTATTATTATTGGTGTATGTCTTTCATTCTGAGTTAAAGTAAAACATCTTTTGGCATTATACCGTATGATCAATTCTGACCAGTTGGGAGAAGATTTGGAGGGAAATAAGAACTCATGAGTAGTGGATGAACATATTTGAGTAATTTCTTGTAATCTGTGGTAATGGGGTTTTGAATTCATAGGATTTTATCAGAGAAGGTAATCCTTTATGAGCAAAAGCCCAATCCAATAATTCCTCAGTAGAAGGTCGTTATGAGTAACTGATTGATAAAACATCACAGTCCTGATAGTCAAATGTCTAGTATTGGAGATTTTCAATTTAGTCAGGTTTTCAATTAGTAGGTAACCAGTAGCAGCCCAGGATCGCTTTCAAACCTCAATGAAACACCAGAATATACCTTGAATGGTGGAAGGATAGATAAATATCCCACAATCAGAATAATGCACAGATTATGTTAGCATGCATTGAATGGAGCATGCAAATCTATCTATAATTTTCTATCACCTACCTGTCAGTCTATGTTTCAATCTAATATCATGATTTCCATCCTAGGAGACTATAACTACAAACAATTCAATCCTTTTAAAGTTCAATAGAACCTTAGTTTTGATTGCTGGGCAAATGTACCTTTCTCCATTCCCTGTCTTATACTAATATGATGTAGATATTGTGATAGTGCAAGGAATGAAAAAAGTTCACATACCTGGACTAGAAATCAGGAAACCTTAGGGCTATAAGCAAAACATTGGCAAATCAGGCATTGTTACCAATAATACCCACAAAACATGTTTATTAAGTACTTAGACTCTGGGAGAGATACAAAATTTAGTCCTCATTATACTTACAGTTTAGGAATACAATCAAGTAACAGATACCAATAATTATAAAATGCAAAATTATAAATATGTAAAGCAAATATGTGAAAAGAGTTCAATGGAATGCTAATATAAAATGGCTCCTAATGATCAGACATCTTATCTAGAAGAGTGTAATACCACCCACAGAGAATTTAATAAAGTGGTCACTAACAGAAGAAAATATAAATTATATTTTATCATTTAGACAAAGAAAGACATCAAAAATAGCAGATCAGCACAAAATAATTTCTATTTACTTTTGAAACATATAAAACCCAGCATTAGACTTACATTGTCTTCTCTAACAGATTTATATTGTTAATTATGTGCCTTTCGACACACACACACACACACACACACACACACACACACACACACACAAATACAAACACTCCTAGAGCATATAGAAATGGATGAGAGAAGGAAATAGCCTAGACGGAGATTTGGTAGATAATGAGGAATGGGGGAAGTAGGGGAAGTTGGGATGATGGATAATTGAAACTGGGATAATTCACCTCCAAGAAATTAGCTGAATTTCCTCCATCCATATTAAGGATTACAGCTGTATTTTAGACACTAAAGAAAATTTCTAGTAATTCTTTCTTCTTTACTGCGAGCATAGCATAGCTCTCCAAATGCCCTTATATTGCCCCTTTTCCTATTATACAAGAATCCTCTAGAGTACTCATAATGATTCAATAATGTCGGGGAGAAAAATTGGTTACCCTTCAGCCAACTTGGTGAAGAGCCTCTCTGAACTTGGTTAGCTAGGTCCTCAGTAATATATAAATCCATCATCGCTATAAAATCTTTATGAGATTGATCTACACACGTATCTTGATGGTTTGATGAAAACAAGAGAAGAGAACAAATCTGCTTTCACAAATGATTTTCTAGAGCAGACCACATCTTCAGGAAGGCAACGATTGAGAATACACACTCCCAATGGGATTTTGTTGTTGTTGTTGTTATTTAGAAGTCAAATAATTGATTCAGTAGAACAAATTGTAGTCTAAAAGTTCCCCTTTATTACATCTCCCATGCCTATTTAGGCTCATACCAGGTTCTTTGAAAGATAAAAATTCAGATACTTTTATTCAATGTTTCTCCATCAGTATCAAACAAGGCATGCTGGATTGGTACTACTTAGAACATGTGCAGAGAGGCCAGGACAGTGAAACAGGGGAATAAATGACATCTTCTAGATATTCCTTTTTGTGGATAATCTTGCATTGTATTGACTTCATCAAACCACAGAATGATGAAAACTCTCCCTTATGACATCTACAGTAACGCAGAAGAAATTGACAAAGAATCTGGTCGTAGTCTCTCAATTGAAGCATTTTTTGATCTGCTAAGCTGCTTCTGTATCCCCCCTCTCACCATACTTTCCTGAACAGTGGGATGCTACTATATCTAGACATCTTAAATCTGCATATATTATTTCAACCTGGACATTTTCTATTGGTTGCCATTAGTTACCTCCCATCCCCCATCTCCACTTTTACTTTTATATAGTTCTTATTAGGAATTGTAATTGTATTAAAATATTTTCATTGCTTATGGAAAAGCTTGCATCAAATATTTGATCTATTTCTGTGATTTCAGAGACCAAAACATAGTTCCCAGACTACCACTCCTCTATAGCTTTTGTTTCCTTTTATAAGAAAGTGTTCTCTTAAGGGCAGACACTGCTTTATTTTTTTTAATTGTATGCCCAATGTTTAGCATAGTGTCTGGCACATAGAAAGTGCTTGTAAGTATTATTATTATTATTATTATTATTATTATTACTGTATCTGACTTTTTGGCCCCATTTAGAGTTTTCTTGGCAAAGATACTGGAGTAGTTTGACATTTCCTTCTCCATCTTATTTGACAGATAAGGAACTGAGGCAAACAGGATTAGGTGGTTTGTTCAGGGTCACAATGATGATTAGTATCTGAAGCTGGATTTGAATTCACAAGGAGGAGACTTTCTAAATTTAGACCCAGCACTCTATTCACTGTTCTACCTAGTTGACATTAAGCACCTTATAAGCATGTTTTCTTTTCACAAAGAAATTCATTCCAACTCAACAGACGGAGAATACCTATTTGCCCAGACTAATCATTGTGTTAATTGGTCAGGTTATATTTTGGCCAGACACTACAACTGGACAGTAATCCAGGTTCAGATTTGGGTAGGAGGCACAGAAAGGGCTGGGTTGCATTTGGGAAATCAGACAGCACTTTTAGCCATTTCTTTTTTTTGGTTTTGGTTTTGGTTTTGGTTTTGGTTTTGGTTTTTCTGAAACTAAAACCCATCTTAAGAAGACCAATATTCTCCTAGTGAAATAATAAAGTCTCAAAGAATGGAATCATCTTAAGAATCAAAATATGGATAACCCAAGAGACAGCGCAGAGCTATATGATGAGCCTAAGCAAGCTATCTGAAAGAAATTGTATAAGATATATCATTAAGGAAAAGGATGATCAGAAAAGGAGGTGGCTCAATCATAGAGCAACAAAAAAGAATAATACCATCCAAAAACATTTTCTTGAAAATGTATTGTGTTTTCCTACCTTCATGCAGAATGACACGATGGATGGAATACTTGTTTGAACTCAGGAATGTCTGTGTCTCTAGCTGTGTGACTCAAGGTAAGATTCTTTGCTTCTCTCAAGGAAGCTTGTCTGAAAAATGGGTATAATAATACTGCTATCACTTATGGAGTTTTTGTGAAGCTCAAGTAAGATTACATTTGTAAAGCAATTTGTAAATTTCAAAGCATTATTCTTGTTTTTTACACTATTGCCTCCATGTAGAATTTCTTCTTCTTTTCTTGTATTCCTCCCCCAATCTCTGTGTCTCTAAATCATATGGGTCATTTAAGGCTTACATCAAAATTCACCTCCTCTTTGAAATCTTCTGTGATTGAGCAATCTCCTCCATAATCATCTAACACTTGGTTATCTCTATATTATAGAGGTTAGTACATTCTACCTTGTATTATAGAAGATTTATGTACTCATCTTTTCCTTCAAGTACTGTTAGTTCTTTCAAGGAAAATACCCATCAATGAGCATTTATTGAGCTCCCGCTATGGCAAAGTCTATTCCAAGCACTGAGGAGGCAAAGAAAAAAAAAAGAAACCAAAAAACCTTCCCTGATTTCAAGAGTCTTGCTTTGTGCCTTAATATAAAGCTACTGTGAATTGTTCATCCTTGTATGTCCCGCAAGAATATAAGCAAATATTGACACTTAAACACAGCAAGTACTTAAGAAGTGAGCACAGAACCCACTATGACACACACCTCACTTAATTCATTTCCTGGTACCTCAAGTCTGAGCCTCAAATTGCAAGATAAGAACAGTATTTTGTGTTTTGTTTCTTTTCCCCTTCTCATCATGGATCACAGACACAAAGGTCATTTATTTCAACAACATTTTTTACAGATAAGGAAACTGAGGCAGCCCTCGATTAAGAACCTGTCAAGTATCAGAGACAGGTTTCAAACCCAGTCTTCTTGTTATAAATCCAATGCTCTTTCTAGTCATATTTATGATATAAATAGGTACAGAAGAATACATGAGATTGTCAGCTACTGAAGGTGTTGTGAAAAGTGCTTTAAACTGCAAGTTAAGAGTACCTACATTCTATTTCTGTCTTCACAATTAGCTAGTCATTATGATCTCAGGCAGGACATTTCTTTTCTCAGGAAATTCCTTTCTTCATCTATAAAATGGATGGCTTGACCCAGGTGATCAATGTTCTTGTAGCTCAGATGTTCTAGGGGAATTACAATGCAGTCCAGAGAATACATAGCACAAGGCTGAGACTTAGAGAAGGTGAGGTTTTTGAAAGTTGCTAATTGGTGTCCCTAACACCTCTCCCCTCCCTGGCAAAAATTATACCCAGAACAGGGGCCGACCACCTTGCTACAAGAAAAGAAAATAGTTCCATTTCAGGAGCTAGGTAGGAGTTCTGGGGTTCAGAGATACTATATTGCAGGATGATTTGGTGACCCTATTCTTTAAAGTCTAGCTGAATTCTTATTTACTCCAGGAAATCTGATAATTCTGTTACATTTGATTCTTTATCTCTGTCTCTGTCTCTTTCTCTCCCCCATTACTTCCTTTCCTGTGTTTCCAGTTGTCATTCTCTCTGTTTCCATCTTTTTTACTCTTTCCCTTCCCCCTTTCTCTGTTTCTATTTCTGTCTCTCCTCTCTTTCTATCTCTTCTTCTTCTCTCTGCTTCTCACTTTTCCCTCTCTTTTATTCTTCTCTGTCTCTTTTCTCTTTCTCCAATTCTTTCTTCCATTTCTGTCATTCTGGATCTCTCTTTCCCTCCTGTTTTCTCTCACTGTTTGTCTGTATCTCCCTCCTATCTCTGTCATTCACTCTTCTCTCTGTTTATCTTTTGATTTCTCTTGACATTTGATGTCTAATAGGACATGGGTAAGTATACTTCTTTTGTTTGTCTCTAAGATTTTAGGGATCATATCTCTTCAATGAATTTATAGGAAGACAAAGACAACTGTTATATAGGACAGGAAAGCATGAATTGTTTGCAATATGCATCATTGGGTAGAGTAACCATATAAATTAATTGAAATATCTCTACAATAAGATTATGAATTCTCTGAAGGAAGGAGCTCTCTTTCTTCTCTCTCTCTGTCTCAATCTCTCTCTCTCTCTGTCTCTTTGTCTCTTTGTCTCTGTTTCTCTCTTCCTCTCAGACACATACCCATACACAATATACATACACAAATATTCACACATATACATATACATGCACATACTTTAAATACAAATTAATATGCTTTTATAAAGATAAAATGTCATATGAATATTATTATATATCCATGTTTATATATACAGATTTGAATATACATGCATGCTACATTTGGGAATATCTGACAAGACAAATTATATATATATATATGTATGATATAGCTATATATTTTTATATCTCTTTATATTTTATCTCCATTCCCCCAAATTATATTATGTTAGGCCATAGTAGTACCTGAAAAATACTTAAAGGGAATTTGACGGTCTTCTCAAACTTGTTCTCTTAGATCATATCTATGTAGCAGGGTGCTCACTTTGCCATTTCTTCCAGACTGATTTGAGAACTTCAATTCTGTCAGCTTCTAACCCACTGATGTTTTGGGTCTCCTAATCAGACCACAAGAGGTTAATGTCATAAAGTTACTTTCCTGGGAGTCAAGGGAAGAGATGCATAAATAACTACCTATGACATGTATGCAATATTAATTGTGTGGCTAATTAATTTTTAATATCTTGCTTGTATAATTAGTAACCCTAGAAACATTTAGGCTGCTGCATAGGGATCTAGTTAAGTGTCTCATGTAGGTGTGAAAGCCAAGTTTACATTAGGGTTATAACCTTTTATTCCTTTTTTACAGATTGATGAACTCTATATGAAACCAGAGAAAGAAAAGAAAATAAAGGGTTTCTTGCCAAATATAATTACTAAGTAGTTAAATTTTTGGGGTCAAATTTTGAGTTTCCTGCACACACAGGGTGATACTATCTGGGAGAATTTTATCTGCCTACAAATAATAAGATCAGGCCCTTCATGGAATTTTGCTGTCGTACACACTACAGACTAACGAAATATTGCATCTTTAAAGGAGAAAAAAAGAATTAATCACTAATCAGTGAATTGCTTTAGACTTCATATCCCAAGAACAATCTAGGTTCTGTCCTGGAAAGTCCTGAGTTCATTTTATTTATTTGTCTAAATGTTTCAAGATGATAGAGTTGGTAACTCCTCTGTCTCTATTATTTCCTGTTTCCTATGCTATGGAACCTCTATATCATTCTGTAAAGTCAGGTGAAAGGAGAACTGTGTCTTTCTTTAAAAGCAAGAGTAAACACTGCTCTTCCCTATGTATTTTAAAAGTGAATTCAGCAGTTAAGGCTTCTAACATCTCCATTTTTTTGCCGCCATTTCATAATTATGTTTCTAGAATAAAGGATGTGTTTTTATTTTCATAATTAACAGGAAATACATGTTATACATTAAATGTGACACAAGAGATATGAATTATGCAGTAAACTCGGTATGTGCTGATCAGCACAAAGCCCAAGGCACATTCTGCAGGGTTTCTATGAAGATCTATAATGAGTTTCAAGTACATCATTTCCTGATGGAGGATAAGAAAACATCCATCAATGCAAATTTCTGCACATTTTTTCAGCTTCTATGAATACTTTACAACTTCCAAAAAGGATGAATTTCCAAAATGCAACTTGAGCAAATTCTCTTAGTAATAGAATATTAGCTTGTTCAGGCTAAATAGAATCCTCAAAGTGGCATTCATTCAAGATCCATGTGTATTTACCCTCAATATGAGGGGACTTTGCTAAGTGAAGGTGGCTCATGTAACATAATCTGATACTACATCTAAGGCTCATTTTACTCAATAACCTAACATGAATATGTGTAAATCTAGGGGAAAAAATAGGCAAACTATATAAGTAACGATGAATATAATAATTTAGCTTAAATTTTTTGATTCTCACAATCCTCCTGTGAAGTAGATACTACCTTTTCCTACATTTTATAGGTGAGAATTACACCTCAGAGAAGTTTATTTCCCAGTAATAATTTATACTAATTTGTCACTAAGCTAGGATTTGAACCCAGGCTTCCTAAGTACAAGTATAGATCTTTATCCCTATACCATGTAGCATTCAGTAATCAGCATAATTTATAGACAAGATCATGGAGCAGTAGAAAGAACATTTGATTTGGAGGGAGAGGGAGAGGTTAAAAAATCTGAATCTAACATTTATTACTTGTATGATCCTGGACTAGTTCTTTTCTATGTCTAAATAATGAGAACTTTAAAGGAGCTCCTTCTGTTCCCATTATCAGGAATAGGGACAGAAGGAGCTTCTTTAGAAAGTTTCTGCATCTTTCAAGTGAGGGGATTTGATTTCATTTTAAAATCTTCAAACTTGTGATAACTGTCTTGTGATTAAGGTCCTTAGAGGAACATTTCACCAAAAACACATCTGGTCTTTGTAGAAAGTTCAGTAGGATTATTGATTATTTCAAATTTGAACAAGTCCAGGTAATTATAACTTTCAGTTTTAGTTTTTAGAACCAAGCTGAATCTAGAACTAAAATCTGGATTATGCATTTATTTTCCCTTTTAGAGATCTTTTTTTTTTTTTTATTAAAAGAAAGAAAGAAAAACCAGAACAGAAAAGCCCCTTAAAAGGTGAAAAAGAAACAAAGAAAAGCAAAGGAAAGAAAGAAAATAAGAAAACTGCCTAAGATAATAACAAAATAAAAGTGCTTTGAGTTCACTGGAGGTTATCAAAATTTAAAACATTTTATATTCATTTATTTTACCATGAAAACTTTGTAACATACTTGACATCTGTGGGAACTTGGGCAGATTATTTAAGTTCCTTCCTCTGTAAACTAAAGGAATTGGATTAGATGACCTTTGGGGTCTTTCCCTCTGTGAATCAAGTCTCCCATAACCCTAATAGGAATTTGTTGCCAGATCGTGATGGATATTTACAATAAATCTAATTCATATTCCTCTGCTTTGAAATGATACTAATTGCCACCAACATCTCACAATACTCATATGTATAAGTTCGATTCTTTTCAAAACGGAAAGAAATGAAAGTTGGACGCCATTTATCTGGACAAATGAAAGAGTTATTATTAGGTTTTGCTTTGTATCCAGGAAGTCATTGATAGGGGGGCCAGCAAGGGGAGAACAGCCTTTTTCTCAATTCTCTAAATCCAACCCTAGAGAGTTCAGACTCAGTTATCATGATATAGGTGAGTAAGATAAAGGTAATTTCCTATGTAATTTGACCCTGTCCTTTTAGATCTTATTTGTAGAGAGTTTACCCTGAAAGTACAACCTTCTTGATCTTTTTAGTACTGGTGGAGCTATTTACAATGATTATAGCAGGGGAACACATTGCAAATGTATATTTGTATCAAAAATGGGCACTGAGGGACTCGAACATAAATTTAAGTTCCATACTACCTTGATTAGTTTAGCAAAGCAAACTTCTCTCCCCCAACTCCATCCTCCCCCTCTCCCCCCAATTATTAAACAAACTGTATTGCATCCTATTTAAAGAGCTCATCTACTTAGCAAAGCACTTAGATGAACCTTCTGTTATGCTAACAAGTCGGAGAGCATGTCAACAGCACCTCCTGGTTTAAGTACATCTACTCTTTGATCATACAAAAAAAAAAAAAATATATTTCCAACACTGTGGGTGTTCCTAATTAACAGGAAACTGTGATCTGCTTTTACTTCTAGATTTCACAAGTCAGGCAACAGACCACATACAATTAATGCTTACTAATATTGTCCTATTCAAATCCCAATATCTCCCTAGATACATAACTGATTATGAATATGCGTGCTGTTATAATGGCTTCTTTTAAGAAGAGGTTTGAAGTATCTTATCTAAATATCCCCAGGGTTTCTCTCAACTAAAAGGACTTCTTCCTCATCTAAGAAACTGCAAGATTCAGAATGAGCTCCACAGTTGAACAAGGGATAATTCTATATTTTAAAGGCAGGGAGTTAGTTCTCAATTATGTGTCCCATAGAGGAGCAAAAGATAAACTATATCTGTGGGTAAGTTAGTACTTCACTAGAACTTATTACTTTTCCAATCTTTGTAAGTGCTACCAGAGCAATGTAATGATGAACAAGAACCCCCGGTTTGTTGGACTGGGACACCTTCCATGGAATTAGATATATACTCTGTCTCTTCTTTTTAGGGATGACACAGGAAACTCTTAATTGGTTCTTTGTGACTGGGAAATTTGTGTTTAAAGATGACTGGCAAAGAAGGATCAAAGGGAATAGATTCTTGTTGGAAAGTCTTTCCCCCTCAGTGGTATATATAAAATCATGGAAAAGACTTCTTCTCTTTTGGGATTCACCTGTGGAATATTTCTCCAGTAAATTTTTTTCCAATACAATATACGGAATTATGTGATGGTAAGGAGAGTTGAGGAGAATTCTTCCTCTCTTGCTGCCCCAGCCCTAAACCCAGCAATAAAGGACTTACATTGCATCAAGTAGAAACCATAAATTCAAGCTTTATCTTCTTGCTTTTCTCCTAACAAGATGACCTAAGGATATTTTAGGTTAGAGAAAAGTGGGAAAAGCATAGTGACACAGATAAACATAGAAGCAGAAAAATATGTTTGACTCCACATGAGATTTAAGACAGTCTTGAAGGAGATAAGGTGAGATCTTTCAAGAAAATCGAGTAAGGTTTCATCTATTTCAAAGTTTGAGTAGGCCTGAAGGACTTTAAGCATTAAGTCAAGGGCATACTTAGTGTCTCCTCCCTGCCATCCTCCTAAGTACATACTTAAAGTCTCCTCCCTGTTATCCCCCTAAGGGCATACTTAAGCCCCCTTCTTGTTATCCTCCCTATTTCGACCAAATACGGGCAACTGTGTACTTATTGGTCAAGTTCAATTTCTTGGCTAGTTCCCACGTTTAGAATGTAAGATCCTCAGCCAATAAGGATGAGGGTCAGTGGTGGGAGGGGGAATTTGTGTTAGGGATTAAAAGCGTTGACCCTGCCCCCCTACAATGCTTTCTCCCTTAGATTGTCAGCTCGATGGTTGGGACTCCCGATTCTCTAGAGAACATATAATAAATTTTGCTTTACTTCTAGAGATCTATCCAGTCTTTTTTTTTTTATTAATGGTTTCTGACCCACACAGTCTCCATCAAAGCATCTTCTCCCCTTGCCTTTTCCTTGCCTGTCTTCCCCAGGCTTTGGCTTTCCAAACACCATCTTATCTGGCCAGATAGTGGGAAGAACATAGTCTTCTGCCTTTAACTTCCTCTTCCCCTCAGTCACTTGACTATTGCATGGGAAAGGAGTTACACACACTATTCTTTTCTTGAGATGGTCTGCCTATTTGTGATACAGACCCCCACTATCATCTCACTTATTGATGCCATGTAAAATCCATTGGTTTTGCTAACAGCCCTGCCTACTTTATCATTAGGACTTAAAGGCCTTCCCATTTTCCCCAAATCTGAACTTTCTTTTAAATGCCTTCTCTTCTAATTACAGTATGTGTCCCCTTGATAATGGGGACACTTTCTCCTTTTCTATTTGTGTCCTCAGATTTTAGTACAGTGGACATACAATGAGCACGTAATAAATGTCTTTTTATTTATTCATTTATTCAGAAAAGGTATAAAGCAACAAGCCCAGTGGGAGTAGATGGGACTAATCATGAAATGAGAAAGATCTGGGCTCAAGTCCAAATGCTGATATAGATTGATTATATGATTCTGGGTAAATTATTTAAATTATTTAAACATTATAAGTTGTAAAGCAGATGTCAACTACATTGATAGAGGGAGTTTTCTCAGTAGGAGTTCCTCTACACTGATGAAATCATATGTTCAGACATTTTCAAAAGGTCAATGGTATAATCAAGGGGCCTCAACTCTACTGCAAACATGGTGGACAGATCTCCCTCCAAAGATATGTAAGTAATTTTCCTTTGTTTGTGCCCATAGAAAGGAACAGTCATATGTGATAATTTTAAAAAGATAGTGTCTAGAAGTATGACATATATTCCATGGTCCATAGAAACTTCTCATCAATATAATTAGGAGAACAGTGGAATTTATTTTACCCGAATGCTAACAATTTTCAGTTATCTGTACCAGTGCTCCTGTATTTCTCAGTCCAGTTTTTTACATTTCTTCTTACATTTCACACTGGATAAGTATTTTAGCACAGAAATTATCTACCAGAGGAATGATTTTAACCACCATTAAGCTAGGTCTTGAGGTTTGTATCCCAATTCCAAGATTAAGATGAATGGGGCTTAGGGTCTCATATACAATTGGGTGGTATTAAGGATACAGTACTTTAGTTCCAGTCTCAAGCTTAATTCAAATACTATACATTTATATGTATAATTTATACTGCATATAAATGTCATTTTTTTTTAGTTTTGAACTGGGCCCTCTTCTCTCACTACTTTGTCTTTCCATACTCTCATTATATCATGTGGATTCAATTCAATTATTCTATCTCTGCAGATGACTACCAAATCTACAAATCCAGCCTTTATCTATCTCCCAGACTGATCAACACCAGTTTGATTTATCTATTATATTTATTTAGATAGAAGTATCAAGCATCTTTAATTATGTGTTATTATTTTTGTCATGTGTAACCCTAGACAATGAATGCATAAAAATATTCACATGTCCGTGAGAGGCCACTAAAATAATTTCTCCTTCAAATTACCCTAGAATAATTTCTTCTTCCCTAATCATATTATAACTTACAGAGCACTTAATTGTGGATATCTTTGGTCTCCCCTTTTAAATTGTAGGTACCTTTTCCCCATCATTGTCACTTGTACTTGACACATACTTTCAAATATTAAAAAAAACAACAAACCTCTGATCTCACTGATGTAGATGTACATACATATATACATATGTACATACAGATATACATACATGACTGCAGATTATAACCCATCCATACCTGCCCAAGCTATGTAACTCTTACTCTTTTCTTCCCATTGAGTCACGATGTCACTGGGTAGCTCCTGCCATTCTGGGCAAGGCAGATCACGGCCTCTGGGTTCATTTGTTTGGGTTGCTGTTCTCCCAGACTCACTCTTCAGTGGGAAACTGCAGACTTTTTTTCCCACCCTAAATTATTAGTTGGTGTTGTGTGTGTGTACATATATGAGGGAGAGAAAGAGAGAAAGAGAGAGAGAGAGAGAGAGAGAGAGAGAGAGAGAGAGAGAGAGAGAGAGAGAGAGAGAGAAAGAGAGAGAGAGAGAGAGAGAGAGAGAGAAAGAGGGAGGGAAGGAGGGAGGGAGGGAGAAAAGGAGAAAGACTTTTCAGCTCATGTAAGATCTTTCTGCTATATCAGAGAATCTCAAACTTGTTGGTGTTTACAACTTTACCAGCTTTTGTTTATGAGAATCAGTAGTTACATGAAAAGTGTGAGCAATTATACACCGGAAAGGGAGACAACAAAAAATTGAGAGTGGTATGCAGACTATGTTTATAAATTTTGATAAATCATTTCCTTATAGATCCTTTCATTTGATAAGTTGAATGAGCTAGAAAACAGAAAGGCACCCAAAAGAAGGTACCCAAAGTGGGGAACAGAAAAGCTATTTAGAAGAAGAAGGTAGCAGAGGAACAAAGGCTGGGGTAATTAAAAAAGAGATTCACTGACTTCACAATTATGTTTTCGGCCAGTTCTTTATCTGTATGCAGGCCAATGAAAACTGCACATGCACGAGGACACAATAAGAACTTAATGTTGGAGCCAAAATTCAGATCCAGATTTAAATCTTCCTAAGTCAATCTTTCTTTATTTTACACCACACCACCATCTTGGGCAAAGACTTCCTCTATAAAATTAGGTCTTGTATAAGATAATTGATAAGGTCTTTCTAATTCTAAATATCTAATTCTGTGACAATTCAATGGTATTCAAGCCCTTTGAAGTAGCCATACCTCTTTATCACAAATAGAATTTTTCCACTAAGTCAATCAGATCAAAAATTTAAGTTTATGAGTGACGCATCAAAGCTCAATTGCTAAACAGCTCTTCTGGTGTTTTTTTTTTTTTTTTTTTTACTAGATTTGACATTAGTTAAGAGACCTATATTAAAATCTGATGGCAAATTTCAATATTAGACTTGCTGTGTTTCAATAGCAAGAGAAGTAGAGCTGGAAAACAACTGGCATATGAGATGCTGGGTGTTTGCTGCCATCTGAAAATAATCTTGGAAAAAAAACATGTGCACATATTTTACACATGCTACTGATTTAGTTTTCTAGAGAAATGTACACAAAAAGATACAGGGAACATATTTTTCTATTGCAAATATTATGTATAAAATACCAGATGGTTATTTTTTGTTTGCTTTGGGCTTGGGGGTATACATCATAAGGAATAGATTGACATGTAACTCAACAAGTCTAATATTCTGTACTCAAATCATGGGATATGGACATCATGCTTTCACCATGTAGAATCTCTTCTCAGGAAGTCTTTGATATCTCAGAAAACATCACAAAATCTAAATTGGGAGGGTACTAAATGATCACTTGTTCTAATCATTACCTGAAGAAGAATCTCCTAATCTCCTCTAAAATATATCCAACAAGAAAATTTCAAATTTCCATCTGAACACACCCATCCACTGAAGATCCATTAATACCCATCACAGATTTATACTTGGGAGGATCCTAGAAGTAATCTAATCCAACTCCTTCATTGTTTTATTGAAGAAACTGCTGTCCAGAGAAATTAAATATTTTTTCTAAAGTCCTTTATGAAGAAGGATTTGAACCAAAGTCCTCTGTTACTACATTCAGTGCTCTTTGCATGACAGACATACCAATAGTCCTATGTAGCTTACCTCAGTTTGGGACAGATGTTTATTGTGAAAAAGTTGACATTGGTTTCTCTTCAACTTCAACCTATTCTATCCTCTGGAATCCCATTCAATTAATAAAAATTGCCAACTATGGACAAGATTTTGTGCTAGTTAGGCACAGTAGATAAAAAGACAAAAAAGAAATAGTCTCTGAATCCAGGGAGCTGACATAATATGAGGAGAGGCAACATAAATATATAATTATGTAAGACAATGTGATACTTGCCAGTGGGGAGAGAGAAGGAAACAAAAGAAGTGAGGGCTTTGTACAAAATAAAACACAAATGGGAAGTATAATAATAATAATATCAATCCTTAACTTTAAAGAATCTATCAGGAGCTTGACTCCCTGGGGAAGCAAGAGTAGTTTTTCCTCTTAGAAAAATGAAAAGATAATACATTACTGGGTGATATTTTACAAAGTTATCAATAATCATTGACAATCATCTAAGTAGTCATGTTAGACAATAAAAGTGGGATGTTCCTCCCTTCTCCTTCCACTGGTCATATCACTTGGTCTGCCCTCAGGCTTCCACTGGTGGTTTGGATTTCCCATTCCTTTTCCTTCCTCTACATACACATGTCAACAAGATCATGTTTTTTTCTGCATGAATCTCAGACCAGATTTCAAGTCCCCACTTTCCCTTTTCTGCTTTGTTTTTTTCTCTGAGCACAGCTTACCCTTTCCCTACTCTGGATGCAGATGGCATTTTCCACCCAAATTTATTGGAATTATCTTGAATCATTTTGCAGAAGTGAATGTTGAAAATTATCTATTCATATGTTTTGAAAATAAAAAGCTTTAATTAAAAAAAGCAATTACATTTGATCAATGAATTGCTGAGAAGAGCTAAGTCTATCATAGTTGATCATTACACAGTTTTGCTGTTGCTGTAAAATGTTTTTGTTTCTCAGCATCAGCTCATATAAGTCTTTCCTGGCTTTTCTGAAATCAGTCTGCTCATCATTTGTTATAGAACAATAATATTTTATTCATATTGAATATGAATATGAATAATATTCATATACCATAACTTATTCAACATTCCCCAATTGATGAGTAACTACTCTTTTCTAAACCCTTGCCACCACAAAAAGGGCTGATACAAACATTTTTGCACATATGGGTTTTTTTTTCCCCCCTTTTATGATCTCTTTGGTATACAGACCCAGTAGTGAAACTGCTGGATCAAAAGGTATGCACAATTTTATAGTGAGCACAGTTTTCTTGACATGGATGTTACTAGGTATCTGACATCATAAACATTTAATAAATGCCTGCTGATTGATATCTAGTTTAAACAGGCTACCTTTTGAGCCTCAGAAGTCTGGAGTTAATGGACTATCTAAGTGCTCATTAACTGGCAAAAAATTATTCCTTCAGTTAGTCCTTTCTAAGAGAATACCACAAGGAGGATGAACCACACATTCTTGGCTGACCATGGATCTTGAGTGAGTTGCTGTTTGGCAGTTCTATTCCTGCTTGATGGGAAAAACCTGTTTGAGAAAGAGCAGAAGAAGAGAGAGAAGGATTTTAAAGGCAATATGAAGAAAGAGATGACTTAGCTGCCTTGGGAGAGTTTGAATAATGAAGGAGGTTGGGGAGGAGAAATTTTGGGGAGGAGAAATTGAGGAAAATTTAAAGAACAATCTCCAATCTCAGATACTGGCCCATATAGCACTCCAGAGTTAATAGGAGAGCAGGATCAAAGTTAATTAAAGATGATGATGTTGTTATTAATCAGTCATTCAGTTCTGTCCAATTCTTTATCCAAACTCGTGGTCCCTAGAATACTAGTACTATTCATAGAGTTTTCTTATCAGGGATACTGGAGTAGTTTGCCATTTCCTTCTCCAAATTAAGGAAAATATAAACAGATGGATAATCAAAGTTGGTTAAGCAGTAGCAGTAGTAGAAGATTCAAGAAGGAAAATGAAAAGGCAGTTAGCCAGAAAAAAGTGAGAAAAAAAAGAAAAAATAAATGGAACAATTTGAAAATAAAATAAATTAATAGGGTAAATGGATCTTTAAGGCAAGTTGATGAAACTGAGATATTTGGTGGAAGATTGAAGAGAATATGAATGTAACTGGCAGTTGTTGAGACTGAAAATAACAAGCTGAATGTGGCTTTTTTGGGAGGAGACAAATCTAAATGTTTTTAAAAGTTTTGATCTAGTGCTTGAGGTTGAGGCGTAAGTATCCACAGTTTATTAGAGAGGAACAAAAATTGGAATCTCAGCAAGGAGAATAGGGAAAAATATAAAATGAGTTGTATTCATATTTGGTATTTGTATTCTCTCCAGAGAAAAATGACTATTAGCTGCTCTAAGTATAGAATTCGCTGTTATAAGAGTGGTCAATAACATATATAAAGCACCAGGATAAAAGAAAGACAAGAGACAATCCGTCCTCTAAAACAACTCACAGACTAATGAGGGGGACCTCATGTAAACAATTATATAAACAATCCATTCACAGGTTAAATTGGAGATAATCTCAGAGGGACAGCATTAAATTAAAGAGGATTCAGAAAGGCTTCTTGCAGAAAATGGAACTTTAATTGAATCTTGATGGAAGCAGGAAAGCCAGAGTAGAGATAAGGCTGAAGAGTTCTAGGCTCTAGAACAGCCAGTGAAAATGACTGAAGTCAGAAGATAGGCTAGTTTGTTTGAGTAATAGTCAAGGGGGTTGGTATAATTGATCAGATTATGACCAGAAGGATTAAGAAGGGAAAGGTAGAAAGTGTACAAGTTATGAAGAGCTTCAAAAAAAAAAAAGATTTCATATTTAATACTGGATAAAGATAGAGAACCATTGGAGTTTATTGAATAGAAGCTTGACATCAGTCTTGTCATTTAGAAAAATCAATTTCTTAGTTAAATGAAGAATGACCCTGAGTGGGGAAAGGTGAGAGCAATCTGCAAACTGTTCCAAGTCCAGATGTGAGTGATGAGGGTCTATATCAGACAACAGTGGCAAAGGGGTATCCAGAGATGATACAATGATAGAAGTAAGAGGATTTTATAACTTATTGGATATAAGTGGTAAAAGACTAAAGAATACTTAAACATGGTGATAACCTCAACAGTAATAGGAAGATAAGAAAAAGGAAGGTTTGGGGTGAAAAGATGAATGATTTCAGTTTTGGAAATGCTGAATTTAAGATGACTATAGAGTCTGTAGTTTGAGATGTTGAGTGGGCAGTTGGAGATGCAAAACAGGGTCAGAAAACAGCATAGAAGTAAGCAAATACACCTGGAGAATCATCTACACAGAAGTGATAATGAAATTTGTTGATTAATGAGAACAGCAAGTGAAATAACATAGATGATAGAATCTAAGACTGAGTCCTGTGGGACTCCCTCACTTAGCAGACATGGTCTGAATAAAAGATCCAGCAAAAAACCCCTTTCAAATAGATTTAAAAAAAGGAAAAAGTAGTGTCATGAAAATGTACAAAGAAAAGACAATATCAAGAAGAGGGTGATTGAATAAAAGGCTGTCGAGAAGTCAAAAAGGATGATTGAGGATTGGTTTTGCTTCTTTATATTCTCCTTTTCATGAGGAAAGGATTTTATTTGAGGGAGAAAGAGAAGGAGAATTGTGAGGTAACAATAGGAAGAATATCAATGAATAAAAAAATGTAGAAAAGAAAGAATAGAGTGTCAATGAAAAGACAGAAAAAAGAAAAAGTTCATACTGTCATCGCTGATGGAGCAGGTGTAAAACAAACCTAAACTTTGAAACTTGATCAATGTGTGGATTTGTTTTGCTTCTTTATATTCTCCTTTTCACGAGGAAAGGATTTTATTTAAGGGGGAAAGAGATGGAGAATTATGAGGTAACAATAGGAAGAATATCAATGAATAAAAAATGTAGAAAAGAAAGAATAGAGTGTCAATGAAAAGACAGAAAAAAGAAAAAGTTCATACTGTCATCTTGAATTTAAAATATTTTAGGAGGTGGACTGTACAAAAAACAGTTTTATTAAGCCATATGTTATTTGTACTTTGTACACAGAAAATTTTATGTTTATTGATATCTGTAAATTCATATTTTTTTTAAAATGAGAAAAAAGCAAGAAATTGTTGCAGGAAAGCAACAACTTTTCAAAAGAATTTCGGGCTAAGGAGAGAGCATTTTGAAAATAGATGTGGAACTTTTGGCACCATTATGTAATTTCATTTCTGAAAGCTATGTCTGTAACTTATAAAAAAATTTTATAACTGCACACTTAAAAATTTGGAAATCTCATGTAAAATCTTTAAAAAAGAAAAATCATTGCATTTTGGACCTGTTTGTTGAAAAAATAAAAATACACTCCCTAATCAAAATAAAAATACCTAATTTGACACTAGAAAAGATGAAAATTGAGTAGTTGAAATTCAGCTAAAAACATTGCATCACTGGTGATTGGGATTAAAAACTGAGACTCATAGTTTAATAAATAAAGTAACAATATATTGCTTCTATTTCTACATATTTTAATAAGGATCTTTTTCAGCTAAGACAGCCACTTAACATCAAGTATCAAAATAAATTGATCTAAGAACCAGTCCCTGAAATGACTAAATCACAGAATGTTAAATCAAGGTTTTCAAAAATATTGAGGCATAAAATCATAAGAACAAAGATTATAGATTTTAAGTTGGAAGGTACCTCAGGAGCATTCATAGTAGTACCTACCTGTGTGATATTAGGCAAGGTATTTAACAAAGGTCTCAGTTGCCTCATCTACTCAATGAGATTAGCCTAGAATGCTAAAATATTTTAAATTCAAGATGACAGTATGAACTTTTTCTTTTTTCTGTCTTTTCTTTGACACTATATTCTTTCTTTTCTACTTTTTTTGTTCACTGATATTCTTCCTATTGTTACCTCATAATTCTCCATCTCTTTCCCCCTCAAATAAAATCCTTTCCTCATGAAAAGGAGAATATAAAGAAGCAAAACAAATCCACACATTGATCAAGTTTCAAAGTTTAGCTTTGTTTTACACCTGCTCCATCAGTGCCAAAAGCAAATATTCATGTTTCATCATCATTTTTCTGGAATTGTGATTGGTCATATTCATTAGAGATTTTACATCTTTCAAAGTTGTCTTCCTTTTTAATATATTGTAGTCATTGTATAACTTGTTACCTTGGATCCATTCACTTCACTCTGCATTAGTTCACAGAAATCTTCCCAGGTTTTTCTACATTCATCCATTTCCTCATTTCTTATAATAAAGTGATATTCCATTACCTTCACATGCCATAATTCGCTTGATCGTTTCCTAACTGATGAGTATCCATTTTATTTCTAATTCTTTGCTTTCTAGGTTTCTCTTTACTCCTGTTTTCCTTTAAAGTTTCTAAACAATTCTGTTCTTTTCATTTTTAATGTTTGAAGGCTCTTTAGTCTACTGAAGATACATGGTTTTTTTTTTTTTTTGGTCCCCTCAATCCTAATAAGCTTTAAATTCAGTGACACTTAACATCCAGGAATCAGTATATCTGGGTTGAGAATTTTGTATTGCAAGTAGCTAGCTGTATGATTCCCTGGTCTGTGCTTCAATATTCTCATCTACAAATGAGAGGATTGCACTAGATAGTATCCAAAAATCCCTTTCCACTCCATAAATCTCTCTTTTTTTAGTTTTTGTTCCTTTTTGCAAATTCCATCTCTTCCCATTTCTCCCAATCTTTTTTGTCTTTATATTAATAAACTGGTGTTTTCTAGATATCAATAGTCAGAGCACAGATTTCCTTTTACCAGATGAATCAAAGGTCATAATATGTCAGGACTAATCTTCAATTCTTTGGCCATTCTTGGCCATGTTCCTGTGTTTCTGAGTATTCTGGGGCTGCTGCTTCCTTGTCAAAAGGTTTATTCCCCCCCCCCCCCCCCCCCCCCGGGCTACTTCCAGGTCTGGAGTTATTCCAAAAGGCTGTTCTCCTGATAGTCAAATTTCTGCTGTTATAATTAAGCACACAAACAACCAAATACCTTGGAGAGTGCTTTGGGCTTTTCGAAGCACTTGCCTCAACACTCTTTTTTTTTTTTTTTTTTTTTTAATCCTGTATGACACTGTAATATTGAGAAGGAAGAGAGGACAAACCAAATACCTATTGAAAAGGTGAACCCATTCACAATGTGAAAATGTGACGTTCCTTTAGTCCTTCATACATGAAATTTATTTTATTTATTTTTAAAAAATATATTATTATTTTATTTCCCCCAGTTAAATGTAAAAACATTTTTAACATTCATTTTTAAAGTTATGAGTTTCTCATCCTCTCCTAAGCTTCCCACCATTTCCTCTTTGAAAAGGCAAGAAATTCAATGTAAGAAATACATACATAGTCATGCAAAACATTTCCATATTAGTCATGTTGTGAAAGAAAACATAGGAAAAAAAAAAACACCCTCAAGAAAAGTAAAATAAAAAAAAAAAAAAAGTCCTTCAGTGTTTACTCAGACACCATCAGTTCTTTTTCTGGGAATGGATAGCATTTTTCACCATAAATCCTTTAGAGTTGCCTTGGATAATTGTATTGTTGAAAATAGCTAGCCATTCACAGGTTATAATATTGCTGCTACTTTGTACAAAGTACATTTCATTTTGCACCAACTCATGGAAGTCTTTCAGGTTTTTCTGAGAGCATTCTGTTCATTATTTCTTATAGCACAATAGTATTCCATTACAGTCACATACCATAATTTATTCAACTATTCCCCAATTGATGAGCATTCCCTTAATTTCTAATTCTTTACCCCCAAAAAAGAGCTGCTATAAATACATTTGTACATTTAGGTCCTTTTCCTTTTTTTTTTTTTTTTTTTCATCTTTTTTGGGATATAGACCTAATTAGCAGTATTGCTAAGTTAGAGTATGTATGATTTTATAACCCTTTGGGCATAGTTCCAAAATGCTCCACAAAATAGTTGAATCAATTCATACTTCCACCAATACCACATTAATGTCTTATTTTTCACATGTCCCTTCCAATATTTGTAATTTTCCTTTTTCTATTCTATTAGTCAATAGAAAAGGTATGAGATAGTGCCTCAGAATCATTTTAATTTGTATTTCTCCAATCAACAGTGAATTAGAAATTGTTTTAATATGGCTATAGATTGCTTTGATTACTTTATCGGAAAACTATTCATATCTTTTGATCATTTATCAAGTGGGGAAATTTGGCTCTTATTCTTATATAAATTTGTCTCAGTTCCCTATATATTTGAGAAATTAGACCTTTATCAGAGAAACTTGATTTAATTTTTTTTTCACAGTTACTATTGCTATCTACATTTCACTTTCTGTTTATTTTCTCTATTTATTCTGCTTCTCCTCAAAGGTGTTTTGCTTCTAACTACCCTTTCACAGTCTGCCTTCCCTCTATCCCCCTTTCTCTTATCCTCATTCCCTCTTATTTTCCTGTAGGGTAAGATAGATTTTTATCTCACTGAGTGTGTATATTAGTCTCTCTTTGAGCTAGTTCTGATGAAAGTAGGGTTCACTCAATTGCCCTTATCTACTTATATGTGAAATAATTTGCCCTATTTTACCGCTCCCTTTCTCTTTCTTCCAGTAAATTCTTCTCTCAGCCCATAATTTTATATTTTTTAGATATCATCCCTTCATATTCACTCACACTTGTGTCCCTGCCTATATATACTCCTTTTCACTACCCTAATGAGAAAATTATTTTGAATTACAAATATCTTCCCATGTATCAATGCAAACAGTTTAAGCTTATTAATTCCCTCATGATTTCCCTTTCCTATTTACCTTTTTTTGCTTTTCTTGACTCTTTTATTTGAAAGCCAAATGTTCTATTCAGCTCTAGTCTTTTCATCAAGAATGCTTAAAAGTTTTCTATTTCATTGAATATTTCCTATATTGTAATTCTTTGCCCTCCATAATATTATATTCCAAGTCCTCTGATTCTTCATTATAGAAGCTGTTAAATCTTATGTTATTCTTACTATGGCTCCACAGTTCTTGAATAGTTTCATTCTGACTTCTTGCAATGTTTTCTCCATGACCTGGGAGCTTTGGAATTTGGTTACAACATTTCTGGGAGTTTTCATTTTGGGATCTCTTTCAGGAGATGATCAGGGAATCCTTTCAATGTCAGTTTTACCCTCTGGTTCTAGAACATCAGGGCAATTTTCTTGACAATTTCTTGAAAGATAATACCTAAGCTATTTTTTTAAATTCATCATGTATTTCAGGTAGTTCAATAATTTTAAAATTATTTTTCCTGGATCTATTTTTCCAGGTCAGTTTTTTTTTTCCAGTGAGATATTTCACATTGTCTTCTATTTTCATTCTTTTGATTTGGTTTATTTTTTTTTTTTTTAAATTTTTCATAAAATAATTAAATTCCATTTGTTCTGTTATAATTTTTAAGGAATTACTTTCTTCAATGAGCTTTTGAACCTCCTTTTTCATTTTTCCAATTCTACTTTTTAAATTTTTTCTTCAGTGAATTTTTGTGCCTCTTCTATTTGGCCAGTTCTGCTGTTTAACGCATTCTTCTCCACATTGCCTTTTTGTACCTCTTTTACCATTTGGTCTAATCTGTTTTTAAAGTTTTTTTCAGTACTTTTTTTTTGAAAATTTACCTTTACCAAGGTTGTTGAGTTTTTCATGATTTTTCTTGCATTACTTTCATTTTTCTTCTTAATTTTCTCTCTACCTCTCTTGCTTGCTTTTTCAAAATTCTTTTTGATCTCTTCTATGAACAGATCAATTCATATTTTTCTGGAGGTTTTGGATGTAGGAGCTTTGATTTTTTTTTTTTTTTAATCTCCTTCAGAGTGTTTGAGTTTTGATTTTCCTTATCACACAGTAACTTCTAAGGTCAGAATTTGTTTCTCTTGTTTGCTAATTTCCCCAGCCTGTTTCTTGACTTTTATCTCTTTGTTAAAGTCAAGCTCTGCTTCCAGGGGGGAGGACACTATTCCAAGCTTTAGGGGTTTGGGGTAGCTGTGTTCAAAGATCATTCTAGGGACCTTTAAGTTTTCAGTTTTTCCAAGGTAATATGAGCTAAGGAGAGATGTCTTTATTACTCTCCTGTCCTGAGGTCTTGTCTGTGAATGAGCATAAGCACTCTTTTCTGCTATGATGAGAGGTCCCTTCTCTAATGTGGCTGCAAATTCTGATGTGCTTGTCGTGTGATTGCCACCCAGACCTGGGATTCACATCTGAGTAAGGGCAAAGCAACAAACCTTAGGGCTAGCAGTTAGACCCCTTAAGTCTCCTTCTGATCTGTTGTTTGACACCCTTACTGTCTATGGGCTGAGAGCTTTGGAAGCAGCTGCTGTCTTGCTGATTCAGTGATTCCCAATGCCCATTCCGGGTTTGCTGGGGCAAGAGCTGTGCTGGCAAAGCCTATGCTGGTTTGTGTTCCTCTCCCATACTGGTGTAACACTTTTCCTGATGATCTTCAAAGTTGTCTTTAGTTGGAAAATTATTCTACCTCATCCATTTGTGAGTTCTGCTGTTCCAGAACTTGTTTTATGGCATTATTTAAGGATCCTTAGAGGGATTTTGGGGAGAGCTCAGGTAAATAGCTTTCTTTGCCATCTTGGTTCTGTTCTCTTACATTTGAATTTTAAAGATGTTTGTATGATTGTCTTGTACCTGTAAATGGCTAACTATGCCCCCAGACTGAGACTCAACTCTTTCCAATTCATTGGAATTCATTGTAGTCCCATTTAAACAATTAAATAGAATCTGTTATGTACCAGGCACTGTGGTAAACATTAGGGATTCAAAGATTAAAAATAAATTAATCTTTGCCTTCAAGAAACTTACATTATATTTCTCTTATTTGATACTTGAATTACTTTTAAGTCCTTTCAAGACCTTCTTTTGAGCTCATGAACATTTGATATTACCCTTTAAGGGAAAGCAGAATGTACACAGATGAATAAGTCCACAATAAGGAAAAAGCATGCATGAACACTGGATTTGGTGTGTTTATCCAGTAATTGAGGGAGAAGGGAGAACACTAAAAACTAAGGAGAGATTAGGAAAAGCCTTGTGTAAGATATGCCTCTTAAGATGATCTGTGGAAGGAATCTTTTTAAAAAAGGAATCAACAAAAAAGAAAAAGAAAAATCCTAACACTCATAAAATGTCATATAAATTATTTCATAATGTGTTTTGATTCACTGCTAAATAAACATTTACAATCACATCTATTTGGTCTTTTTCTTTTTCTTTTTTAAAGCATAATTTAAACATATTAAAATGACCTCCAGGATTTTGCAATAAAATGCTGAATATTTATTTGCCTTTTTTTTTTTTCAATAAACCCTTAAGAGTTGACAAAAGATCTTGTTTGTCAAAGATTATTTAAAATAAATGAATTAAAAATCAGGGGATCAGGGAGGGCCCATGGTTTAAACTACAGAGATGATAAAGTTTTTTTATATTTGTGTTCACAAAGAAGTATTAAAGTGGAATGAAAATTTCCCCCTTTTATTTTTCCTCTTCCTTCCCCCTCAGAGAACAATGTAAAGCTCAATTTTACCCTTGGTTGAGAAGGTGCTAATTTATCTGACAAGTTGTTGGAATCTGAGCAAGTACAAGGTACCCTTGATGTATCAACACCTTCGTGCCGAATGAAGCATGCCTTTTATGTGTCAATGGTTAGTAGATATTCTATATCTCATTAAGTAAGAACAATATAAACCACACACAGGCAGTGGATTTCCCATCTAAGGGAGAATCTTTAAAATTCTTACTGAAAGTTGTAGCAAATATGCTCAGCAAAGAGCTTCATCAGAAATGAACTTGACTACACTCATAGACTGTCTTTCATGCTAAAGGCAGGAGAGTCCTCCTTAGAGA
This sequence comes from Antechinus flavipes, assembly GCF_016432865.1. Classification (NCBI taxonomy): domain Eukaryota; kingdom Metazoa; phylum Chordata; class Mammalia; order Dasyuromorphia; family Dasyuridae; genus Antechinus; species Antechinus flavipes. Next base: position 390,075,301 of record NC_067401.1, read on the forward strand.
AAACATTCCCTCCCTATTGTGAGGTTTGATCTTCAAGCCTCTCTTTTTATTGACTGCAGTATCCGGAAGTATTTATTGAGAAAGTTCCTAAGAGAGACTGCAATGGTAATATTGAAAACCCTAATTCCTTTTCTTTTTTAATTGCATATTTATTGACTTTTTCATGTACTTCATAAAACTAAGAATTAGTTATATGAGTGACCTTTGCATTTTAAGTATACCCTAATTGGTAGCCCATAGTAGCCCTGGGAGCAAAAGTATGATGGAAAATAAGGTTCTTTTTTTTTTTTTTTTTCCTAAATGTGAACACAATTTAATTCACTTGCATAAATTGCTAATTTAACTCCACCTGCAATTACTATATAACCCCAAATGCTATTAGTTATTCTTAACACTTAAAGAATGGGGTTGATAAAAACTTCTTTTAAATTCATTTTTTTTTGTTTTGTTTTAAAGAAAGAAAAAATAGCAATTTCTTCTCTCCCTCTATCACTAAGATGCAGAAAAGAGCTAGGCTGACTGTTGGGAATATATATGAAATATATTTTAGGGAAAGAAGTCCACCAGAGCTTCTTCTTTCAATGGACTTTTTTGGGAGGATAAAGAATAGTGACATATATACACATTATGATTTTATGTGAGTGTTGTGATAACATATTTATATGTTATCTCCCACATTAGATTCTGAATTTCTTTGCTCAACATCTCCAAAAGACCCGAGACATACAGATGCTCTTTTAATGGCAATGCATTTATTCTTCAGGAAATTTACCTTGCTAAAGTCACTAACCTGATGGCAGAGAAAACTTAATACTTCCAAAAAAAGAGGGGAAAGGATAATTTACTATTATTTGTAGAACTGAATATCCAGGACAACTCTTTAAAGATCAATTGCTTGATAAAGACTATGACTACCAGGAAAAAATGGAAAGAAGCAAATACACTGATTCAGCTATTTGGGAAAACTATTTAGGGCCTAAGTGATAGATGTATTGGCTATATTCTTCTTACTTTTCCACTTTTCCATCTTGACTTTATGGTGAACCAGCTCAGTTTTATACTATCTTTTCTAGAGTCATTTGCTCTTTTATCCTATTTTTGCTAGATTCATACGCAAATTATTCACAGATCTGTTTATTAAACCCTAACTTTTTTTTTTTAACCACTCATTTCTAACTGTGTATTGGACCTTTTGGTGCCTCCAGGCAGTCAGGAAAATCTGCAATTCAAATCTGGCCTCAGATATATTTATTAGTGCGAAAGTGGATAAGTCACTTATCTATTTGTCTGTTTCCTAATTTATAAAATGATTTGGAAAAGAAACCACTTCAGTACCTTTGCTGAGAAAATGGGCTCATGAAGACTTAACTGAAGTGACTCAACACAACAAAAATAATAACAGACATTTTGAATTGGATGTTCCAAAGATATTTTAAACTTATTGTGACCAAAACTGAAATTATTATCTCCCCCCAGAAAAACTCTTCCTTCTTTCTGATTTCCCTATTACCATCTTATGGATCACCATACATCCAAATATTCAGGCTTACCACATTGGTGTCATATTCAGCATATGTCTAGAATCCAGTCTGTTGCAAAATTCTATAAATTCTAATTTCATCATACCTTTTATAGACAGCTCCTATATCCTTTGCTGGTATCTTAATGTAGGCCCTTATCATTTCATACCTAGGCTGTTATAATGGCTTTCTAACTGGTTTCTCTGCCACAGGGCTCTCCCTACTCTCGGTGTCCTAAAGCACAGGTCTGTTTGACCATTTATTTCAACTTCTTAATCAATAAACTTCATTGGCTCCTGATCACTTCCAGGAACAAATAAAAACTCTGTATTTAAAATCTGTTTATAAAACTATAAAAATAGTCTTTTTATTCCTTCCTTCCTTCCATGTATTCTGTGATCCAGACCTCTTTGCTATTTGTCAAATACTGCGTCCTCCCTGAATATCTCCTAATTCTGCAATGTTCTCACTCTTTATCCTCATCTCCTGCTTTTTCTCTATGCCTTCAAGTCTCAGCTAAAATTCCATCTTCTGCAAGTAATGCTACTGCTTTCCTTCGGAAACTATCTCTGTTTATTCTGTATATATCTTGTTTGTATAATATAATTTATATAATATTCTTACATTAGATTGTGAACTCCTTTAAAGCAAAATTTGCCTTTTTTTTTTTTTTTTTTTTGGTGGGGGGGAATATCCTTGGGGTTTAGCAGAACACATGGCATATTGAAGATGTTTAATAAATATTTATTGACTTATTTACTATTTGATCAATTGTTATAAGATTTCTTGTAATTGTAAATGGCAAATTAATTCTGTCATGGTCGATGCGTCAATGGTATAAATGTGCAATGACTGTAAGTTGAATAAAATAACAAATCATGTGTGATTTTCCAATACAACAATACTTGAAGTCTCTAACCAAGTTTTCAAGATATTTGGAAATATTATTATTTCCATTAAATTTAGCAGGTAACTTGTCATAGAGATTACCTTAGTTGACTTGGAATAAAACATTATTGCTTTGCATGCCTTCAGATGGAGATTGACTATCTACAATGAATAGATTAAAAACAATTACATTAACATCACTGCTTAATTAAGACAAATTCATGGTGTGTAGATGTTAAGGGTAGACTAGTATCTCTGCTGAATCATTTTCAGGACTACTCATCCAACTTTGTTGTCCACCAACTTTCATCTGTGCCTCAAAGAAGTTGTAGGGTACATAACATCCACTTCCTGATAAAACTGTCTTGGCAGATAAGCTAAATCAGGGTGAAGGTAAATAACAGGCTTCAAAGCTTTCAAAGAATTAGGGGGATGCTTACCTCAAGTTTATGAAGACTTTTCTTGGCAGAATAGGTGGGTAAGAACCATTTATTCCATGAAAGCGGCTGAAGTGGATTGCTTAGAGATTGGTCACACATCAAAGACACTAAGGTCATTCACTGTTTCCTGGGCCATCACTAGTCATCCTGACTTTTGTCTTGCCACTGGACTTTGATGACTCTGACAGAGAAAGGCTGATAACTTTGTGCAGCCCTGCCCCATTTAAATCCAGTTCAAGCACAAGTAAAGCTATCACCTCATGATTGGCTGATTCTCTCTGGACATGAAGGATGAGCAACAACAAGATCAATTCAGCAAGAAATTAAATATGTTATATGGGCAAATCCTTTCTCAATTGGCTCATCCTAGTGTTGAGTTGATTCTGGTTTCTTGAGGGCTCCGACAAGCAAGTCCAAGCTAGGACAGGTCCTTCCGAGTAATTTGAGGACAGCCACAAACAGTATCACATCATCTATCCTGATCCAAGTACCAGATTGGCTAACTTTAGAAAATATCATCAAGAAATTGACTATAAGATAATGAATTCTTCAGCAATATCTTGACCTAGAGGGATTGAGTTTGGAGGGAGAATTAAAGCTAAGGAAATCAAAACTCTTTCAAGTATGGAGGTATGTACCAATTATAATATTTGTTATATACACATACATATGTATATATGTAGAGCATCTTCAGTGCAACAAAGCATCTGTCAGTGACATTTAATTCATGTTTTAATTACTATCATAAATACGTATTCCTCTTACAAACACATGTTATCTAACTTCAGATAACTTTTTTATTGAAGGTGGGGAGGAATGCTTTTGTTAACTGGTACGACTATAGAATAATAACATTTGAGAGGTGGACACTTTCACTTTGTTAGAATATTTAAACATGGGCAACACAATTATAATTGAATAGGCAAGTAAATACATTTTCTTCTTTTATCATTATTGGGAATATGTAGTAAGAACAAACCAAGTCTGCAATGCAGTACATGCTGGCTGTTCTTTCAAGGGTAATTAAATTCTCCTTGTGACTTTCACTGACTCATTTAGGTTTCTAAGTTTTTACCTTGCTGGTGCAACTTTCTGGTAGCCTAAGTACAAAAGTCAGGTAAAGAAGAGACCAGAATTCTCCTATTGCAGAGCTGAATACAATTGAATCGATGTTATATCCTTGCTGATTATCCTAATATTCCCTTTTGTTAATTTCTGGATAATCTGAGTACTAAACTTCTCTTCAGTTCCAACACAATAGCTGGATCTAGATCAGCATGGGAAAGCATAGCGTGATGGGAATCTGTCCCATCAGAAAAATATCCACATTAATAGGAAAATAAAGTTATTAAGTTATCAAAGTACTGTACCAGTTGTCTCTAGGACATTATCATTTTAGAACAGGAAAATCACTTCCATCATAACAGTAAGAGTTATAGCCTGGGATCTCCAACTTCAATATACACTCTTTCATTTCAGTTAAGTCAACAAGCATAGAGTATGTCCTTACCACATACCAAGCACTTTGTTAAGCTAGGGGAATACAAATACAAGCAAAAAGAAAGACAGTCCCTGCCCTCATATGATTTATATTCTAATGGGAGAAGACAACATAAAAGGAAGATAAAAAACTGTGAGCAGAAGGAAGAACAGAAATATCCACTGGGGACATGGCAGAAAACAAAAAAAGTATGTCATGTCTGGAAGTGGAGCCCCAAGAGGAACTAAGAAATGAATACTACTGACTTGGATCCTTTTTTATATCGAAGATTCTGGGAAGAACTCATCAATCAGAAGATGGGGCTACATGGCAGCTAAAACTGGTTTACCCTTTTACAGAATGTCTCTATCAGTAACTGCAATATTTATCTTTTCATTTTTAGCTTTCTTCAAGACTCAGCTTTAGAAATACTGCTTGCAAGATACTTTTCCTGGTACTTTCAGCTCAGTGTGTTTCTCCTTCCCTGTCACTAAAATTACATTATTTTTCTTTGTTTATATTGTTTCTCCTAGCAGGATGTAAGCATCCTGAGGAAAGGAACTATTTAATTTTTTGTCAATGTATCTCCAGTTTCTTAGCACATTGCCTGACACAAAGTGGGCACTTAATAAATACTCTTTGAATTGTACTGTTCAATTAGATTTTGTGAATCATTTCAGGGCAATGAAAATGAATTTATGATTCTGAAGAAAACAGAAAAGAAAATTAGAGAGGAAAAGAAGCAAACCAAGTGAGAAGAACACATATAAAAGGAAACTTCTACCAGCCAGTGATTAATGATAGTTCCTATTTATAGAACAATCAGTTTTCTGAATGAATTATCTTATTTGCTTAATTAATAAATAATTCTAAAATTAAATTTGTTTTATTTTTTGTTAATTAATTTTTGTTAAATAAATAAGTAAACACATTACAAATTTCTAGTTCCTAAAGTGCTTTATAAATATTAGCTCATTTAATCTTCACAGTAAGGGGTAAGGATATTATTACAGGCAATTTTCCCAACTTTAACAATAATCACATCAGCAACAGGCTGATTTTATAGGCATTTATACAATGTTTTAAAATCTGTGAAGTGAAACTAAGACACAGAGATTTTAGTTGGCTTGATCACAGTCACATAGTAAGTTTCCAGTCTGTTTGAATTTGAAATCCAGACTTTATTATTCACAATGCTTTTTATTATTTATATTATTAATCATAATCTATTACTTTGCTAAAATATAGTAAAGCTATGGATGTTTCTGGCAAACACTTGAGGGATGCTTTTCTCTAAGCGGGTGGATGAATAAATGAAAAAGTTATCCTATAAGTTCTTATAAGGTGTCAAGCACTATGCTAAGTACTGGGCATATAAAAGTAAAAGTCCCTTCCCTCAAGGAGCTTATATTTTTGTAAGAGACAGTATAAATAGGGAAGTGATGGCCAGGGTAGACATTCTAGGGTTAAACACATCTATTCAGAATGTCTGAATAGGGAGTCAAGCAAGAAGGTGGCCTAGAAGAAAAGTAAAGCATGGCTGGAGCCTGCTTCTGTGTGTGGCAAGGTATTTAAATTTGCCAAGTGAAGTTTCAGAGAGATTAAGAGGGTTTGTCCATAGAAAGACACCAAGCGTCATTGGCCATAAGGCCTTTCATTACTTATGTTACTCACCAAAATTCATCCATTTGTTGTAGTAAAAAGTATGTATGATGCATACACATAGAGAGCCATACACAGAGGATACTTTTCTAAATAAATAATTATTTTTAGAATAATCAATACCTGTACAAAACTGCTTTGGCAATATAGGAAGACTCATAAAACCAACATCTTACCAGATTATTATTTTTCTAGGAAAGAGTTGTCAGCAGAATTTTGTTTTTTTGTGGGGTTTTTTTGGCTCTTTTATATCTCACCAGTTCATCCACATTCCATGAGTACCGAGATCGCCTCAAGGTGTAGAATAAAGTCAATCAGAAGATTTGTACTTCTCAAGTTCTGCGGTTTGAGATAATATTGTCTATTTGTTATGTCGGATAATCTATTATCATTTCTCTCCTTTTATCCCTGACCTCCTCTTTCCATTGTGCCCACTGCTCATTACACACCAAATGTGGACTCTGATGTATGGTTCCAAATCCAGGTAAATCAGGAGAGACTGTGTATAAAAGACAGGAGCCACGTTTGCCTGTGATTCATTCTAATTACATGAAAATCTAACTAATGGAGGAGTCAGTCCAGTCAGAAGGGAGAGGAATGTGGCTTCTCCTCCCCTGGCTTTCTTCTTTCCAGAGACTGACCCCAATGCACTGTGGAAACTTGAGAGCTGTAATCAATAGCCTGTAAAACAATAAGGTCAGCATTACAAAGATTCAGATTTTCTGCCTTCAGATGTAATAGGATCGAGACTGGTGTGCTGAGCCATTGAGGTGAGTCTGACCTTAGCTGACTGCCTGATAAAAGAGCAAGGGGGAGAGGAGAGATAATGGAGTAACTTGGGGAACCTGCGGTTGTAAATACAGTATGAGCACATGTCTGCTGGTTACTCAAAGAGCAGGGAGAATCATTTTTCTGCAATTGGCCAAGAAAGGTATAAACCAAATTTGGTTAAATCTTGGATTAATTAGAACCTGCATAATCAGAGAACTGGGCAGTTCATAAGTAAGATCTATTGCTTAGCAAGGCAATTTGATGTGAGAGACAATTCTGGACTTGGATGCAAGAAAGACTTAGGTTTGGATACTGCCTTTTACATAGTTAAAAGCAGATTTAAAAAATCTATTTATCTACCTATCTATTTACCTATCTACATATAAATATATAATGTTTCTGGCTTTAAAATACAGATAGATATATGTACATATAAATGTATGTTTACATTTATATATACATTATGTTTTTTTTTTTTTTAGTTTAAGCCTTTTATTTATTTTAAACTTAACAAAAATAAGAAAAGGGAAAGTTAACCATTGCCATGTGCACATTAGAGCATACGAGAAGATTCAAGATATAAAGCAGTAAACTTCCATTTCAAGAAAACCAATATAATAAATACTGCACATTATGTTCAGAACTATCTATTAGATTATTTAAAATTGTTGTTTTAGGTTATGACACATAGGTTTTCCTCTATACACATGTTATTTTAATGTCAGAGGCAGCATTATATAGACATATATCAGGTAAAATATAAACATATGACTATAATGCATGTGTATATACAAATACATAATATAAATATGAATCCTTATGAATAAAATATAATTGAATTCAGCATCTGGCTTCTTTTTTGCTTTTCTGCTGCCATATATACAATGTATAAATGTATTATATATGTACATGACATAATATATAATATAGTATATAATTATGTATTTATAATTATTATTATATTTATATATAATTATTATATAGTATAAACATATGTATATGTTTATACTATATAATAATTATATATAAATATAATAATAATTATAAATACATTTTTATATATATATATATTTATTTATATATAATGAATGTGGCATCTAGGAGGCACAATGGATGAAGTACCAGGTCTGAAGTTAGGAAAACTCATCTTTCTGTGGCCAAATCTAGCCTTAGACATTTACTAGCTGCATGATCCTGGACAAATCACTTAACCCTGTTTGCCTCAATTTCCTCATCTGTAAAATGAACTGAAGAAATTCTGGTATCTTTGTCAAGAAAATGCCAAGTGGAGGCACAAAGTTACAAGTCACAAAGAGTGACAATAGAACAATAGAACACAATAAAAAGCACAATATGAATCCATATCCATATATATATGTTTTATATGTATAATGTATATTACATGTATTTATATGGGTTATATGTTTTATGTTCTATTAGTTACAATAGATATGTTTTATTCTAATAGTCTCTCTAGAAAAACTATTCTTTCTCTGTAAACTATTATATGTATTTATAATCTCTCTATACGCACAATTACAATGTATATGCATAGTATAATACATAGTATTATGATGCATATGGATGTATGCAGTACATTGATATTATCTACTCTTGACTAATTATGTTGTTAATCTCACTCTTCTCATCTTTTCCAATCTAGTTCAGAGAGAAACTTTCCTGAGACAAGTCACTATCCTACTATTCTTTTATGTCCAATATTCTGTGTGGGTTATTGAAAGGGTTGATAAAACAGCTGATTTTTGTTATTGAATAAAAGCACTGGAATGTGAACTCATCAGTAGTCTTATTGAGATGATCTTCAGGACAACTTCAGTAGTGGATGGAGTGATGGTAATAACCTCATTCTGTTTCCATATGATTTTGATTTTTTCTGTCAGGATGCTATATTTTAGAAATATAGTCTAGACATTATTAGTATTCAACATAGCAACAATTATTTAAGATGTTACTGTTAAATCATTAAAAATTAATATTAAGTCTGGATGATTGTAGGTATAAGTTAAATTCTAGGCCTAGAATTTCATTCATTCATTTGTGATTTATTCATTTGTTTTATATGATCTCATTGTTTTTTTTTCCCCAATGAAAATCAAATTGAAAAAGTTTGGGGATAAGACACTCTTCTATTATTTCCCATTATGGACTATGAAACAAATCGATAAAAATGACTGCTTTCAGTAGTTACACACAAATATTAGGATGGAAACTCCTCTGCTATATTATCACTGAAAGCATTGTTGGTACTACTCCAAGAGCAGACAAAACAATGTGAATAAGCTGTACCTCTCTTCCCACATTATTTTTGTCTCCTCTGTTAGATTTCTATAATTGAAAGTTTTTTTTGTTCCAAGTAGCTTAGAGATTATGGTTATTTGGCATAGTAATATTTAGTAAAAACATGATTCTTAAGTTTTTATTGACCTATTTTGTGTCCAAACAATTGTGAGCAATTCTTTTGCTATTTTAATGGTGTCAGAGGCAGCATTATATAGACAAATATGCGGAAAAAATATATACATGTGACTAGATTACATGTATACACACAAATATACAATGTACATGTGAATACTTATGAATAATATATAATAGAATGTATTAATAGTATGTAATATATAATATAAAATATATATTACAACAATATATACTATACTATTATATATTATATAAATAAAATATGTAATAAAATATATTTCATAAGATTTTAATATATAATATATACAATATATAATAATATTACATATAATATATAATTGAACAATTATTCCATTTATTAGTATCATTCTCATGTTCATTTGGATAGAAATTATCTTAAGGTAAGTTTCTGTTTTACTGCTACTCTTTATAACCATTATTCTTTAGGTTATTGAACAGGAGGATAAAATAATAGGACTTTGTAGTTGATTATTTTTATTATTTTATCTTATCTTCATCATTTTCACTTGAGTTCAGATAGAAATGGAGCCTTAATTTCTATATTTGTTAAATAGGTATGATAATAGATATAACATTTGTGGCCCCTGCTTCACAAGGTTGTGTGGATTAAATGAAGTAACACATTATTAAATAAACATGATATTTATTAAACACCTAGAATAGATCAGGTACAATCTCAAAGATTGGGCATAGTTAGAAAGAATGAAATTGTTCCTTCTCTCAAAGAACTTATATTATAATTGTGGAGACAACAAGTACATAAGTAAGGGCAAAAGTGGGGAGATCAGAGATGAATACTCTCTGGAAAAATTTGGAGGTTAGTTTGACCACACCCAGAATGAAGGAGAGGGAATAATGAATAATGAGGCTAGAAAGTTAATCTGATATCTGGTTATGAAGGACTTAAAAAATTAAACAGTATTATAGTAGAGGAAGTAAGGAGCCATAAGGATTTTATTCAGAAGGAGGGCACCCTGGTCTTTCCTTATGGAAAATCACTTTTGGCAGCTTCATGGAGGATAGATTGAAGGCAGGGAAATTGGGAGGTTGTTGCAATAATCTAGGAAAGAAGTGATGAAAGTCTAAATTAAAGGACTGTATCAACAGAAAAGGGGTAGTATATGATATGTATTGTGAAGGTAAGAATGGAAAATTATTAGATATATATAGGATAAGGGAAAATGGAGAGACAGGATTATGCTAAAGTTATGAAACTGAGAGCCTGGAAGAATAGTAGTGCCTTTGACAGAAGTAGGGAAATTTGGGAGAAGGTTGTGTTTGGAGTGGAGTGGGGAAAGATAAAAAATTCTGTTTTGGAAGCAATGAATTTGAAATGTCTCCAATACTTACAGTTTGGAATGTCTAATAGGCAATCAAGGATGCAAAAATAAAACTCAGGACAGGGAGACTGGGGGTAATTAATTCTGTGAGTCTCATATCTAGATATGATAGTTAAACCAATCAGAATTGGTGAAATCATAGAGAGACTATAGAAATATGAAAAGAGTGCCCAGGTCAGAACCTTGGGGAATAGCCACACTTAGGGGATGTGATACAGATGATAAAGCAGCAAAGGAGAGTGAGAAGGAGCATCAAGTGAAATAGATAGAAAAAGAACCAGGAGAGAGAAGGGACCACAAAATCCAGAATGGAGAGAATATCTGGGAGAATTAAATAGTGTCAAATGGCTGAAAGGCACTTTGCAGACCTTAAAGGAACATAAATGCAATAATCATTCATAATATTTAAGTAATTTCAAATTATTCATATTATTTAAATTCTATTATTCATATTATTTAAATCACATTGAAAGATCTTAAAATTCTATATAGATATGGGCTACAGTTGTTTAATTTAGCAGGTTTTCAGGAATTCTAGTGGTTCACCTGGATTTTCTGAATGCTAGGATCAACTAAAAAGAGAAAAACAAAAGACCTGGCATTTCCCTTGTTAATGGGAGAATCCTAATGTGCAGCTCTTGGATTAGAAGCCAAATTCTTTTGGCTTTAAAATACATGCTCAGCATATTTCAAGTCTGAATAGATCTGAAGTGGGGCTAATACGCACTTATCCACAGGAAACTCCATGATGCCTCTACAGAAAATCTAAGAATTAGTCTGAGAAAAATCATCCAGTAATGATGAATGAAAGAATGAATTTTAACAGGTTTAGAACTTGCTCATACCTCATGGTTGGTATTTATGATATGAGTTTTAGAAACTACCATGTAAGTAGAAAAAATAAAATTTTTCTTTCAAGTGATCTTTTAAAAGATTTTTTCAAAAAAGAATCATTAACTCTAAAAACATTCTGGATGACTGAATCACTTAACAATATTTGTGTATTTATGTCTAAATGAGTCAGACAGATACAGAGTAAATTTCTCTTCAAATATACACGTACTTAAAAATTATAAGGAAAAAATGAAACCTTTCTCCCCTCTTAACCTTGAATGCTTTGATGAAGCTAGACCATTTGAGAAATAGTTCAAGATGTTTGCTGAAGCAAAAATAGAGCCAGATGTAGCTATTCCTCTCTGTAAAACCAATTCTTCCTTTCCTTTCTCCCCCATCCCTTGTACTTCTGCCCAAACCCTTCAGGTTATTTACTCTAAGAGTAAGATTTTGATGGAGGATACTAGTGGTTTTGAGGTCATTTTGAATTAAAAAAAATAAAGTGAGTTACATATAGTAGCTGCTCAGTGAATGAATATCCACTGACTTCCAGTAAATAGAGTTCATTGTTAAGTTTTATTTCCCACTACTCCCCCTTTATGTAATTAATTTTAACTAACCAAACTTGATAGCAAGCTGTTTTTCAATTTCCAAAGGTTGACTCTTATTTGACTGGGTAGTGTAGACTTTCCCCTGTGCCTGGATGCATTTCTTCCTATTTCTACCTGTTCAAATTCTTTTCTTTCTTTCTTAGGGTTAAGTGACTTGCCCAGGGTCACACAGCTAGGAAGTAGTAAATGTCTGATGCTAGATTTGAACTCAGGTCTTCCTGATTTCAGGGCTGGTGCTCTATTCATTGCACCACTTAGCTGCTCTAATTCTTCTCTTTGTTAAAGGCTAAACTTAGGTGCCAGCACCTCCACGAAGCTTTTTTTGATGACTCCTAGGTGAAATTATTCTCTGTTTTTTTGTAGAATTACTTGCCTGAATCTTTCATGTTCCCTACATTCAACCTTCTATCATACTTATTTGTGTGTAGTCATTAGGAGAGTGTAAAGTGCTTGGGGGACTGGAACATGGTCCTTTTCTAGTTTTGTTATTTCCATTGTCCATCACAATTATATTGTAGCATATACTCAATGACACAGTAGGAAGAATGTTTAGAACATGAGAACCCAGATCTGCCACATTCTAGATGTATGATCATGCATTGTAAAATGATCAGGGTATGAGTGGGATTTTACCAAATGCTCCATAAGATTCCTTCCAGCTTGAAATCCATGAGGATTATTTGGTCAATATCTGATTTTATCATGGTGGAAAATATCTAGTGTAGAAAACTTTTTCCAACAAAGGAGATAAGAAATTCATCTCTGATTTATATTCTTAGAATATTACCTGAGGCAATGCAAGTTTAAGTGACTCATTCATTGTTAATACATCTAGTATATATCAGAGGTTTGGGATTTATGAAAAAATAGTTTTCCAGAGCTATTAATTTCACTGATTGGCTAATATTAGGCCTCAGACCAAGCCTCCCTTGCTCATTGTTTGGGTTTTCATGGCTCAGAGTGACTGTAAATAGCAATGTTTCAAGTCTGGCTAGAAATTCTGAGGGTCTTCACCTCCCTGATTGATTCTTTTGTGAAGGAAAAATAAGCCCATCTTTGCCACAACTCTTATTTAACCTTTAATTACTGAATGGGTATTTCCTCAATTAAACTGTAGCCTAGGAAAGACTTTGGCTGAAATAGGTCAAGGTCTCTCACTCTATCAGGGCCATTGCTGGTCATCCTGAACTATGTCTTGTTACTGGACTCTGATGACTTTGGAGGAGAGTAAGACTGTTGATGACTTTCCACAAACAATCTCGCCTCACTTAAATTTAATTCACTTGCAGGTCAAGATGTCACTGTTGAGGCTGGGAAGGGAATCCTAAAGTTTGGGATCACAGACCAGTGTCTCAAGGTGTCTCAAAAGAATTTGCAGGTTTGAACCCATTTCCTCATCAAGGGGCAAAGTTTTATTGTATTTATTAACACCATTACAAGCAGATAAAGTTCCAAAAGAAATTAGCAAAGAAATAGGAGCAAGGAGACATTCATCCAGCTTTCTATCATTGACATGCTAATTCTATGGCCATAGGTAGGGCCAGGGAGTAGTCGAATTTGGTACTAGAATTTGGTTCTCACTGACCAGATTATCACCGACCAGATTATCAATTAGCAATGAATTGAGGAGTGGTCTATTCAGAATCAGATAGATTGTTGTTCTTAGACTGGACATGTGAGAAGTCCTTGAGGCAGACTCCTAAACAGAAGATTTAGGATTACTGATATTGTTAGAATAGTAGCCCCCTAAAAGTAGGGGACCACAAAGTGATTGTTGTCTCCCCTAGAAGCTATATTACATCAATCATCACAGTGATGTCTTTGGTCCTTTTTGAGAAAGAAGGACTAGCAACAACATCAAAGGTTTAGGGAGCAGAACCAGAAAAACTTATACTCTATTGTTGGAACCTTTACAAATTGTTAAGTCATTAGAGTTGAGATGTTTTGGGCCAGTACCTGAAACAAGGTACTAAGTAGAACTAATTGATACAATGCTTGTGTTCACACCTTTACTCATTGGAATTCACAAGTATGGGAGAGTCACAAAGTTAACTATGGAATTTTGTGAATTCTCACCTCCCTTGAAGCTCTTAGGGTCAGAGAGCACTATGAGAGAAAACCCATAATCCCGCTCTCTGGTATATAAGAAGAAAGCAGAGGCCCAATTAGAGACAGATTCATTCCATTTTCCACTTGGCTGGTTGGTGGCAGAAGAGAGTGGAGCTGAATTTAGACTGAGAGGGGAGCGTCAAGTGAGTTCAGCCAGAAGCCCTCTCTGAGTGAGGAGTTTTACTTTGGAACATTGACTGGGGTCGGAGAGGAGCACTCTGGGAGATTGAGAGCCAGACGCCCTCTCTGAGAGGCAAGGGAGATCCACTTGGCTGGCTGGAGGACTGAAGGACAAACCTTTGGATTTGGAGACATTTGGAGGGAGCTCTTGGAAGCAGAAATAGGCCTCTAAGCTAACCGGGCTATATTGGAGACAATATAAGATCTGAACTTTTATCACCTGGCTACATTTGGGGTAATTATTGATCTGAACTGATACTAAAGCTGCCCCCAGAAAACCTCCCCGAGAAACCTGCCCTTTCTCCCGGAGAGAACCATCATTTATATTATTATTTTAAAGAAGAAAAAGAACACCACACTCTATTACCAATATTATAAAAATCAACAATTTTGAGGACTTTTATAAACTTATGGAAAATGAAATAAGCAGAACCATAAGAGCTATATATGCAACATCACTGTGAAAATAAACATTTTTGAAACAGTTTTAAAAAACTATGAACAATAATATGACTATGATTATGACTATTTATGATGTAACATTCCCATATATCTATATAATAAATATTTATTGTGATATATAATGGTAAATGTTTAATAAATAAATATTTATTACATATTTACATATATTATTATATAAATATATATTTAATAGATACATATTTTGACAATGTGCCAGGCACTGTGCTAAGCACTAGGGATACAAATAAAAAGACAGTTTCTGCCCTCAAGGAGTTTACAATCTAATATTGCCCTTGGTTTGATAAAAGTGATGGTAAAGTCAAAATCAAGTCGAGAAACTGGTGGCAAATGAAAAGATGGCTGACATTTTGATTCCCCTGTAAAAAAGGATTTTGGGATCCACCTTCAGCCCTCCAGAAAGAGGCAGAAGCAACTGAGGATACTGATATGTAACTAGCAAAGTAGAAGCAAGATGAAAAATAATGCTTTCCTGATGATGAGATTGTCTAGTGATGAGCTTATCCTGGGTGGGACATGATGAAAATGGTGGTAGAGTTGAAACTAAGCTGAACATTTGCTGGTAGCTAAAGAATACATATCAATTATTATTAAGTGCTTAATATGTGCCACAGTGCTAAGTCCTGTGTTTATCTCTCTCTTTACATATGTATATGAATATGCATATGTGTGTATATAGTAACATAGGTGGTCCAATTAGTTAATCAGAAAGATCTGAGTTCAAATGTGACCAAAGACATTTACTCACTGTATGACTCTGGGCAAGTCATTTCTACTCTGTTTGCCTCAGTTTCCTCATGTGTAAAATGAGCTGCAGAAGGAAATGGTATACCACTTTAATATCTTTGCCAAGAAATTCTAAAAAGTCTTGAAGAATGAGATGATGACTGAAAAATTACTCAACAATAGCCAAAAAAAAAAAAGACATAAATTATTTATATACATGTATATATTTGTGTAATTTATTTTTATTGACTGCATATTTATTACAACAATTTGTTTTACTTTTCTTTTTTATGGGGTGAGGATTGTGAGAGAAGATAAATGTGTTAATTGAAAAAATAAACAGGTGGGAAGATTCTATAGATGTGATTTTTTTACTTTGTTACAAGAGACTTATGTTTGGGGTAATTGATAAATTTTTTTTATGCGAAAATAAGACACATGTTAAATTTATTTTATTTTAAAAGAAAAAAAGTATTATTTATGCTGGGACTTACAGGAAGTCAGGAGCTGGAGGGAGAGAAGTCCCTAAGTTAGGGAATTTTGTTTGTAAAAAGCAAGCAGTAAGATATGAGATAAAACTCAAGTATTTTTGCAATGGGATTTCCTTTATAAGAAGTAATTGGCAAGATGGGGAAATTCAGTTGACAATCAAATGTATTTTATGTGCAGAGATCCACAATTTCCTTCTGATTCCTTTATTTCTCTGCCTATTTTCAATGGGTGTACATTGTTGGATTGTTCCTGTATGTTAAATAAAACTTGGCCTAAACATATTCTAGAATTCTAACAGCAAAAATTTGTACCTTCCATCACCTTTTACTACTTTCTCCTTACTCACAACCCTCATCAGAATCTATACCCTACACATTGGCTCCCAATCTATCTTGCTGAGTCTTTTACGTTGATTTTTCTTTAAAAGATGTATATATTTAAAGGAGAGATTCTGTGTGTGTGTGTGTGTGTGTGTGTGTGTGTAATGGATCCCTTTGGTGGTCTGGTGAAGCCTATGGAATTCTCAGAACAGTGGAATAGTGCTTTTAAATATATAAAATAAAACACATAGAATTGCAAATCAAGCCAATTAAAATAAAAATCAAAATATAATTTCTTTTTTTTCTCTGTCCAGATGCTGGGACTCTTGAATTCTGACCATGATTAATGTTGACATCAAGTTAAGACCCCCCATTTCAGAGGTTTGTAATATTTGTGAGTGTTTGAATATATTGTAAAAAGAACACAATGAATAATAATAATAAAAAAATCTCATAATAGGCAGAAAAGGCAGACTTGGAAACAACTTTTCCCAGGCATGATATAGCATGACATATGTGATTGCTGTAACCTAATGTAGCCTGAAGTGATTCTAAACACCTCAAGCTGCATATTAATGCAGATATATTGCTTGTTTGTGGCAGTGGTTAAGGGCAAAAAGCAAATGAAAATAAAGCAAAACACTTCACCCTCTGGCACTTCCCAGACCCTAGAGGCTTATCTTCCTGGCAGCTCACTTTACTGTGAGTTTCTTTGTATTTTGGTCCTTCATAAAGAATTCTAATTTTTCTATTGCAAAATTAAAGAGATGGCTCAAAGCTTCAGACTTCTTCCTATTCTTACCTCCAGAGGCATTGCCACAGAGATAAACTCTCTGTAATATAATTCTTTATGCTCTAGATGGAAGTTGTGTTACTTGCTAGAAAATATGTTTGGGAAATAATGTTTTTCAAATGTATCTCCAAAACTACAGTGTAGCTAAGTCTTCTGTTCTTGATAATTCAAGCTAATTTAATGTAATGATAAGCATTAATTAAGTGTTTATTATGTAAGTGTGCGGACCATTGGAGATTACAAAGACAAAGCTGATAAAGCAATCCCTGCCCCCAAAGAATTTACTTTCTACTGAGATTCATATTTTATATTCTTTTTCCTCCTCATTTTTCTCTTCCTCTTTTTCCTTATCCTTTCCCCTTTCTTCCTTTTTCTTTTCCTTCTTCTTCTAGTCTAGAAGATCTATTCTAGTTCTAGATCTAGAATCCTATCCAGTGACTTCTTTGAGACTCAATTTCCTCATCTGTAAAATGAGTCTAATAATACCTACCTGATGGAGTGAGGAATAGTATGTTTTATAAATTATTATAAAATGATAACATGTTAAAGATTAATTAATTAATAAAACATTGTCAATCAATCATTAGATTAATGATAATAATAAGAGCTAGAGAAAGACATTTTACATAAATTATCTCATTTTATCTTTATGACTCCTTAAGAGGGAGTGAGATAGCTGCAAAGGAGAAGTCCAGAAAAGTCCATGGAAAAATCTGAAGAGATTGCTTCCATTTGAGGGTGGGATTAGTTGGGATCAAGGTTTGTGAAGGAGGTATCTCCTGAGTTGGCAAAAGGAAAGAAGTCATAGGATGGCTTTTGCAAAAATTTAGGAAAATAGCATAAAATTCAGGGTTTGGCTACAGAGATCTAATTACATAAATTTCTCACTTTCCTCTTTTCAAATATCTGTTTGTGACATCTAGTTGCAGCTGCTAACAGCAGTTAGCAATGTCTCTGCTGATCAGAAACATTACTATATACATTAAACATTGAACAAACATGTAGAGCAAATAATGCTATCTGCATTAGATGTCTTCACTTTCTTTTCACTCTTTCTTAACCCCTTACAATCTGGCTTTTGATCTCATCATTTCACTGAAATTGCTCTGTTACCAGTGATCTATAATCACAAAATCCAATGACTTTATCTTAATCCTTATTCTTCTTTTAAAAAAATCCTTATTCTTCTTGATCTTTAACACTATTAATCACCATCTTCTAGTTGATAATTTTTTCTTTCAGTTTTGGGGACACTTTTTTCTTGGTTCTCCTAAATATTGGATCTCCTTTGCTGGATCCTCATCCAGGTCATGCTCTCTAATCGTGAGTCTGCGGGTATCCCATAGTCCCATCCTAGGCCTTCTCTTTTTCCTTTTCTTTCTCTTACTTCCTTTGGGAACTCATCAGTTCTGGTGGATTTAGTCTCCATCTCTATGCTGATGATGGTCACCTGCATCTGCAAACTTCCAGTCTTGTATCTCCAAATACCTTTCAAATATCTCAAATTATGTTCCCCATAGACGTCTTCAACTCCAATGTGCAAAACTGAACTCATTATTTGCCTCCTTAAACACAGCCTTGCCCATTCTTCCAAAATTAACTTTTACTCTCTTCCTGACTCCAGGACCAGTGTTCTACCCACTGTGACATTTAGCTACCTCCAAGTCCCTCTTACTCTCAAGTATACCACCATCCTCCTAGTCCCTAGGCTAAAAATGTAGGAGTTAATCCTGGATTGTTAATTAACTCTCAGTCCTCCACCCCATCCAATCTCTTACCTGTCAATTTTATCTTTTCAATACCTCTGGAATATACCCCATTCCCTTCTTAAATATTGTCATTATCTTAGCACAAGCCCTCGTAACTTTATACTTGTATTTCTATGCCATAACTAGCTTAGTCTTAATTCCTCTTTAGCCTGTATTCCTGATTTTAGAGATAGATAACATGAGAGAACTGGTTTTATTGAAGGAGAAACAAGAGGACAAAGTGTATCACCTTCTATTTCTCTATTTCTGGGCCCTTGTACAGGCTGTCCCTTATGTCTGCAATGTTCTCCCTCCCCACCTCTGCCTTAAAGAATCTATAATTTTCCTCAAGGTTCAAATTAAGTGCCACTTTCTGCATATCCCTTTCAAAGGGATAAATGTCCCATTCCTAGTACCCTCCTCTATAATAAAGTAAATTTGCATTTTCCTTAAGTATATTTCATATTTATTTATTTGTATACATACTGCTTTTCCCAAATGTGAGCTTTCTTGAAGAGAGTAACTATATAATTTTTGTCTTGATATTTTCTGTACTTTGCTCCTAATAGATATTTTATAAATGCTTATTGAGTAAGTGAAAAGGGAAAAATGAAACAATGTACTCCATGAATAGAAAGTGTTGAAAATACAGGAGAGAAGGGGTTCCAGATAACATTTAAATTCCCAGCTTTGCAATTTTATCCTGAGAGCATATTAATCCACTACTAAACTTTTACTCTGAAGCTTTCATGGTTTGAAGTGACCCTGGACTTTCAAAGGTTGTCTCAATAGAGCACAAGTTCTGGCAGGACTTGCTAAGCTGGAAAGATTTTGAATATGGAGCTGAAGATGGATTGCTTTTGTCTTAGAACCAACTTAGAAAAGAAAAGAGAAACTCATCAGAAAAACAAAAGCAAAAAAACAAAATTAAGCTCCTTAAAGGCAAGACTTGCTTTATTTATATTTCTAGCTCCTAATGCAGTGCCTGGAGTGTAGTAAGCACTTGGGTTTTGGTTGGTCTATTATTTAAAAGGATGGTCATCAGGTTATTATTACTTATGTTAGTAGGCACAGAAACTGATGAAATTGTCTCCCTAGTGGCTGCAGAAGATATGAAAATACTAGCAAGATAAGGGCCTTTATTTTTTGCTTTTTGGATTGTTACATGAAGAAATGCATCAAGACCAGCTGATTCTGTTGGAATTTTAAAATAAAAATCCTTCTTTGGTTCATAGTAGAAAGGATGATTAGGACATGTCGAGTCTTACCTTGAACAAATTATCTTGCAAAAAACCACTGGCATACTGTTTCAATTCTTGGCCTGATGTGCTGTTTGGTGCTTACCCAATAATCTAACTGTGCAGAAATCAGTGTTGTTTGATTTAAATCCCCAGTGCCCAAAGGACAGGAACCAAACTCCTACAAACTCTCATTTTAAAAAAGCATCCTGAGCAGATAGGCACCTATTTTTATCTTTAGGTGATGTTGATGATTTGAGATACAGTAAAAATTGGAAAATTTGTTCACTTAACATTTATCTCACAAGTAGCACTTTGTCAAAGATAAATGTGGAGGACAAGGACAAACCAGACTCTACGGCAAAATAAAATTTAAGAGGCAAGGGGTGTGGAATGTATGACTTACTTTAGGAGAAAGGAACTGATGTTGAAATTCATGTAAGCTCTGGCTGATTGGATCTCTTGATAGGTATCTGAAAGCAAGGGCAAGGTAATAACATAATAGTATACAAATTACCTCGTTAAAATTCAGTGTTATATAAAGGCAGAAATGGAAGTATGTTAGCAAATATTTAATAATCAGCTCTCTGGGGAAAAATGTACACATGACATGCTTGCTTTTAAGTTTAATCTTCATTATTGAAATTTTCGCTTTTGCTTTTTTAAATCTATAAAACTAACAAAGCAAAAAATAAAGCATTTATTTGTATTATTTGCCAACTTGAGAGGTGTGAATGTCTATACTTATTATTTAACAATTAATTCTCAGGAATGGGTAGAGCTGGTTCTAGTATGCATTGGGTTTTGTGATAATACATAGGAAATATCAGATTCCTTATAAAATCTGGCTATAATTGAACATATGCTTGCTTTAGAACCTGAGAATTGGAATGGATTTTAGAAGTAATTTTTTCTGTCACAATAACAAAAATAATTTACATCATTTAAAACAAATTATCATCATTGAAACCCTGCTTGAAGATGTTCAGCAATGAGGGTCTTCTTCCTGAAGGCATTTATTCTATTCTTGAATTAAATTTATACTGAATTAATACTGAATATGCCTCTCTGTAATTCCCTCTTGCTACTCTTATAGAGGCCAAGCAGAACTCTTCTATAAGACAGTCCTTCAAACATTCAAATAATAATGACATTTTTTCTTTCCAAACTTCCCCCCATGCACCAAAGCTTTTTCTTGTTCAGGTTAAGTATTTGAGCTTCTTCAGTCAATTATCTTGCTAATCTTGTCTGGACATATTCCCACTGAAAGAATTCCTTTCTTACAATGTGGGTCCTAGAACTGAGTGCAATAATCCAGATGTGGTAAGATTAGGACAAAGGTTAGGATAAAGCATCAATGGTGATATGACTGTCCTTATTTAGAACACAATATTTCTATCAACATAGTATAAATAAGATGTATACAAGTTATTTTTTTCCTTTTTGGATGTTATTTATCACTTCTTTGTGACATTCTTCCAGTGACCTTGGAATCAGATCTTTTTCACATGACCTGGAATCTAGAATATTGGTATTGTTTGTTTGTTTTTCTTATTCTTCTCTCTCTGTTTTTTTTTTTTTAATTTAAATTTTAAATTTAAGTGTACGATTTTTACATTATTTGCTATTATATTCAGTACTCTTCATTTTGGTCCACTCTTTTAATCAGGTTCTTCTAAGGTTTATGTTTTTATCTAAGTTATAATTAAATGTAGAACAGAAAAGGGATACGGGTAGATCTTTGGGTATTTAAATGAAAATATCTCTCTAATTTATTTATTCTTCAGTAAGTTTATTTATTTTTGATACATATTGCTTTATGAATCATGTTGTGAGAGAAAAATTAGAGCAAAAAAAAATGGGAGAGATTAAAAACAAAACAAAAAACAACAAAAAAAGAAGTGAACATAGCATGTGTTAATTTACATTCAGTCTCTTTAGTTCTTTTTCTGGATACAAACGGTATTTTCTGTCCAAAGTCTATTGGGACTGCTATGGATCACTGAACCACTAAGAAGAACCAAATCTTTCATAGGTGATCATCGCACATTTTTGCTATTACTAAGTACAAGGTATTCCTGGTTCTGCTTGTTTCGCTCAGCAGCAGTTTATGTAAATCTTTCCAGGCTTTTCTTATATCAGCTTGTTCATCATTTTTTATTCCATTATTAATTAATAACATTTCATTATTTTCATGCACCACAGATTGTTCAGCCATTCCCCAATTGATGGGCATCTACCCATTTTCTAATTCTTTGCTATCATAAAAAGAGCTACTGCAAACATTTTTGCACATATGGGTCCTTTTCCCTTCTTGATGATTTCCTTGGGATACAGACCCAGTAAAGACACTGCTGGGTCAAAGAGTATGCACAGTTTATAGACCTTCAGGCATAGTCCCAAATTGTTCTCCAGAAGAGGTGGATCATTTTACAACTCCACCCACAATGAATGCATTAATGTCCCAGTTTTTCCCCACCCCCTCCAAAAGTTATCAGTATTTTTTCCTGTCATCTTAACCAATTTGAATGGTACCTCAGAATCGTTTTAATTTTCATTTCTCTAATCAACAGTGATTTAGAGCATTTTTTCATATGACTAGAAATGTTTTAGTTTTTTCATCTGAAAATTGTCTATTCATAGCTTTTGACCATTTATCAATTGGAGAATGACTTATATTCTTATAAATTTGACAAAGTTCTTTATATATTTTAGAAATAAGAGTTTTATCAGAAACATTAGCTGTAAGGATTTTTTCCAGCTTTATACTTCTCTTTTAATCTCCTTTCTGTTGGTTTTGTTTGTGCAAAAACTTTTTAATTTAATGTAATCAAAGTTGTCCATTTTGCTTTTCATAATGTTCTCTATTTCTTCTTTGGCCATAAATTCCTCTGTTCTCCAAAGATCTTACTAAGTAAATTAGCCCTTGTTCTCTCAATTTGTTTGCCTAATTTGTTTCCTAAATTATGCCCAAATCATGTATTCATTTTGACCTTATTTTGGTATGGGATGTGAGATGTAGGTATATGCAAAGATTCTGACATATTATTTCCCAGTTTTCCCAGCAATTTTTGTCAAAGAGTGAGTTCTTATTCCAGAATTTGGAGTCTGGTCGTTTATCAAATACTAGACTGCTATCAGTCTTGATTATTATGTTGTTTATATCTTATCTATTCCACTGATCCACTATTTTATTTCTTAGCCAGTACGAAATGGTTTTGATAACTGCTACTTTATATTATAGTTTTAGATTTAGTACTATTAAGCCACCATCCTTTGCATTTTTTAAAATTAATTTCCTTTATATTCTTGATCTTTTGTTCTTCCAAATGAATTTTATTATTATTTTTTCTTAATTCTATAAAATAATGTTTTGGCAATTTGATTAATATGGCACTGAACAAGTAGACTAATTTAGGCAGAATTGTCATTTTTATTATATTGGTTCAGTCTACCCATGAAAAATTGTTATTTATTCAATTGTTTAGCTATCACTTTATCTGTGTGAGAAGTGTTTTGTAATTGTGTTCATAGAGTTCTTGGATTTGTCTTGACAGATAGACCCCCGAGTAGTTTATTTTGTCTACAGTAATTTTAAATGGAATTTCTCTTCCCATCTCTTGTTGATGGACTTTGTTAGTAATATATAGAAATGCTGATGATTTGTGTGGCTCTATTTTATATCCTGAAACTTTGCTAAAGCTGTCAATTGTTTCCAGTAGGTTTTTGGATGATTTTTTTAGGATTTTTAAAGTATATCATCATCTCATTTGAAGAGTGATAGTTTTATTTTCTCATTGATTGTTCTAATTTCTTTAATATCCTTTTCTTATTGCTAAAGCCAACATTTCCAGTACAATGTTGAATAATAGTGGTGATAATGGGCATTTTTGTTTCACTCCTGATTTTACTGGGAATGTGTCCAGCTTCTCTCCATTACAAATAATGTTTGCTTTTGGTTTTAGATAGATACTGCTTATTATTTTAAGGAAAGCTCCTTTTATTCCTATATTCTCTAGTGTTTTTAATAGGATTGGGTGCTGTATTTTGTCAAAATCTTTTACATCTATTGAGATTATCATATGATTTTTGTTGGGTTTGTTATTGATATGGTTGATTATGTTAATAGTTTTCCTGATATTGGACCAGTCCTGCATTCCTTCTTTAAATCCTATTTGGTCATAGTGTATTATGATAAATTGCTATAATCTCTTTGCTAATATTTTATTTAATTTTTTTTGCATAAATAGATGGGAGATTGGTTTATAATTTTCTTTCTCTGTTTTGGCTCTTCCTGGTTTAGATATCAGTGATATATTTGTAGCATAGAAGAAATTTGGTAGTACTCCTTCTTTTCCTATTTTTCCAAATTGTTTACATAGTACTGGAATTAATTGTTCTTTAAATGTTTGATAGAATTCACTTGTGAATCCAGATGTCCCTGGAGACTTTTTTTAGGGAGTTCATTAACAGTTTATTCAATGTCTTTTTCTAAAATGGGACTATAAAGTAATTTATTTTCTCTTATGTTAATGTGGGCAATTTATATTTTTGTAAATATTCATCCATTTCAGTTAGATTGTTAGACTTGCTGCCATACAGTTGGGCAAACTAGCTCCTAATTATTCCTTTATTATTTTTTTCATTGGTAGTAAGTTCACCCTTTTCATTTTTGATTCTTGTAATGTTTGGTTTCTGGAGGACCTCGGGACCAGCTTTGATCTTAGTGGAGGAGTGCAGGAGGCAGGAGAGCCACCAGGAGGATGGTTAAAAATGGAATGTCTCATTTCCACTCCTTCTCAGCTCTTAAACACCTTGGTATGATTACCTCATTACAGCACACTTGGTATGTGTGAAATAGAGAACCATTACATGACCATGCTAAGTACTAAATGCATGTATACTAAAGAACCATCTTCTCATCAATTCCACTGAGTTAACACCTAGTTGTAAGTATTCTTGTTTCAAGTATACTTCTCCAAAGCTCAGGCCTTCTACAGATGCTGATAATTTGTTTTTTCCTTTCCTTTTTTGATCAAATTAATCAAAGATTTATCTTTTTTTTTCATAAAACCAACTCTTAATTTTATTAATAATTCAATAGTTTTCTTAGTTTCAATTTTATCTCTCCTTTGAGTTTTAGAATTTCTAATTTGGTATTTAATTGGGGGGGGGTTAATTTGTTCTTTTTTGTAGTTTTTTTAGTTGCATTGTACTTTCATTCCTTATCTCTTTTAATAAGATTTCTTTTTACTTTTGCTTTATCTGAGATCCGAATTGCTACCTATGTTTTTTTTTTTTTTAACTTCAGGTGAAGCACAATAAATTCTGTTTAACCCTTTTAACTTTACTCTGTATGTGTGTCTTTGTGTCAAATAGGTTTCTTGCAAACAACATATTGTAGTCTGTTGTTTTTTTTTTTTTTTTAATATACTCTGCTATTTGCTTCTGTTTTATGGGAAAGTTCATTTCATTCACATTCATAGTTATGATTACTAGCTCTGTATTTTCCCTCCATTCTATTTTCTCCCCTTTATATGCTTTTGGTCTCTCTTTGCACCCTGCCCTTTTTTTTTTTTAAAGTCTTTTTTAAAATCCACTCTTTATCTCCTATTGCCCCTTACCCTTTCCTTTAGCAATATTTTAAACTCATTTCACCCACTCTTTATCTTCTACCACACCTTTCTCTTTCTTTTACCTTTTTCTCCTAGTGTTTCTGCCCTCTCTTCTATCCTCTCCCTCTCTTTTCTCTCCTCTTTTACCTCCTACTTCTTTATAGGGCTAGATAAATTTCTATATACATGTGAATTATTAAAGTTATTCCCTCTTAGAGACAAAACTGATGAGATAAAGATTTAGACAATGCTCATCACCCTGCCTTCTTTCCCTCCATTGTATTAGGTCTTTTGCACCTCTTCATGTGAACTAAGTGTCTCATTATACTTCCTCTTTCCGTTTTTTCCCACTATAGACCTTTTCCTGCTTTTTAATGTTTTTTTCCTCTGCTATCATCACATCAGAGTCCATTCATGCCACATACATCATTCCATGTGATGATGCTCCCTCTGTCTACCCCAGTGACAGAAACAGTTCTCAATAGCTACAAATATTGTTTTTCCATATAGGAATATAAACAATTTAACTTTTAAATTATATATATATATATTTTTTTCTTAGTTTCAATTTTATTAATCTCTTTTGAGTTTCAGAATTTCTAATTTGGTATTTAATTGGGGTTTTTTAATATTTTTGTTTTTTTTTTGAAGCTTTTTTAGTTGCATGCCCAAATCATTGATCTTCTCTTTCTCTATTTTATTCATATAACTATTTAAATTTATGAAATTTTTCATAAGAGCTGCATATATATATGCATGTTTACCTTTCTATGCCTCTCTTGAGTTCTGTGTTTGTAGATTAAATTTTCTGTTTAGTTCTGTTTTTTTAATAGAACTGATTGAAAGTCTCTTTATTGAAGCTCCATTGCCTTCCCTGAAACTGAGTCTCTCTGGATAGTTGATTTGTGTTGTAACCTTAAGTCTTTTGCCTCCTAGAATATGGTATTCCAGGCCCTCCGAGTCGTTATTGTAGAAGCTACCAGATCCCGGGCAATACTGACTATTGCTTCTTTATATTTGAATTGTTTTTGTCTGGCAGTTTGCAGTATTTTTTTCCTTTAGGTTGTAGTTCTGAAGTTTCACAACAATGTTCCTTGGGGTTTTCCTTGTGGTATCTCTTTCTGAAAGTGATTGATGGATTCTTTCAATCAGTATTTCCCCTTCTGTTTGTAGACTATTAGGACAGTTTAACTTAATTATCTCTTATAGAATGCTATTTAGGCTCTTTTTTTGATCATAGACATCAGGTAGGCCATTGTCTCTTCTGGATCTATTTTCCAGGTCAGCTGTTTTTCTAACAAGGTATTTCACATTTTCTTCCATTTTTTTTTCATTCTTTTTAGTTTGACTGATTCTTACTGTATCACAGAGTCATGAGCTTCCAATTTGTTCTGTTCTAGTTTTTAATGTGTGATTTTCTTCAATTAGCTTTTGCATCTCTTTTTCCATTTGGTTAATTCTACTTTTTAAGGAGTTGTTTTCTTCAGATATTTTCTTCCTTCCTTTTCCAAGCTGTTGACTCTCTTATGCACACTTCTAATTTCTTTTCTTATTTTTTCTTCTACCTCTATTTGCCTTTTAAAATCTTTTATGAACACTTCCAAGACCTCTTTGAGCTTGAGGCCAATTCATAGCACTCTGAGATTTCTTCTATGGATATTTTGTTATTTGAGTTTGTGTTTTGGTTTTCGCTGTCACTATAGTAGTTTTTTATGGTTAAGGTTCTTTTCTCTTTCCTCCTCATTTTATTTCATTTTCTTTGGGTATTTCCTTTTTTATACTTTTATGGTTAAGATCTACTCAATTATCACAGAGTTAGAAAGGTTGGAACTGGATTTGAACTCATGAAGTCTTTTTGACTTCAGGCTTGGCACTCTATCCATTGTATTACCTATCTGTCTATGGGTGCTCTTTTACTCTCATTTTTACTGATAAAGAAACTGAGGCTGAGAGAGATTAATGATTTGTTTGAGGTCACACAGCTAGTAAATATCTGATGCTGGATTTGAACTTAATTCTTCCTGAATCCAAGTCCAACACTATCTACTGCACCACTCTTGGTGCTAGAAAATGAAGCATATAGCAGCTTTCAGAAATACAGAGGTGTTTACCTTCATAAAACCTTCATGATTTCCATAATTTAAAATGCAAAAGCTTAGAAAAATAAATAGGAAGAATA
This sequence comes from Antechinus flavipes, assembly GCF_016432865.1. Lineage (NCBI taxonomy): Eukaryota > Metazoa > Chordata > Mammalia > Dasyuromorphia > Dasyuridae > Antechinus > Antechinus flavipes. The sequence goes on from NC_067401.1 coordinate 390,103,184, forward strand.
ACAATGAATTTGGAGAAAACTTGAAAATACACCTGCTCAGAAGAGATTATTTAAGGATTCTAGGAACAGAATTTCTACAGAATAAGACATTCCACACTTAATAAATCCAAGTGTTTGCAAATAGGACTGACTCATCGTCTCTCATAAAGAATGTGGGAATGTGGTTCTGGGGTCTCCAAAGCAGGCTGGACTGGCCCCATAACATTCAGTCAGCATTCTAACATGAAATCTCCCAGGGTAAGACAACTACAGTTATATTTGGCTGGGTTAGGAAGCATAGGATAACAGTGATGTGCAAAATTGGTGTCAGGTCTTGACCTAGGTCATGTTTCACTTCTGTTTAGTGTCTAATATAAATCAGGAAGGTATTTAACCCAAGGGCTTTTCCTGAAGGGTGGGGGTAAGTTCAATGGCCTTTTTTTTTTTTTTTTTTTTTTTTAACAGTGCCTTGGGAGCCCTTTTTAGGTAGCTGTTCCCAAACTTTCTCTGTGAAGCTTTAGCTCCAGTTCAACTCACTACCCTCAAAGTTGGGATTAATGAGTTCTTCTTCAGAGCTCCCATACTGCTTCTATCTTTGTTATCAACTTATCACATACCTTTTGTCTCCTATATTTTATGAGCAGTTTCATTCATTATTCCAGAATTACTCCAGAATATATCATACACCAGCAATTTAGTTAAATTGTAAATATGAAAAAAAAGCCCACAATGATTAAGCACCTCCCATATGCTAGGATATTGTTTTAGATGCTAAGAGGTGGTACTAACTCAAAAATGAAATAATCCCTGTCTTCAAGGAACTTTCATTTACTTTTGCACATAGGAAGGATGTGTGTGTAGTAAGTAGTTGCTGTAATTCTATAGCAGAGATCTTATATAGTTCTTTCAGGCTGATTTCTCATCCTGCCTTCAAGTGTTCCTTCTTCCATTTTAATTCTTCTCAGCACAACTGATGCAGTTTTCCTACTGCTACCAAAAACTACACCCACTCCATCTTTTGTTGTCTTGCTATTTCCTTCCTATTGTCCATTTCCTCCTCCAATCTGCAGATTTCTTTCTTAATAGTTTTACAGTATTTGGATTATATTAGCTCATTGCATCTTTTTGCTGTGTGTCTAGCACCCTGTAGGAACGTGGGAACCACTAGGCTAGTAATGATCTAGGGCTTGTAATTCAGATTTACCTTTTCTAGGAGAATTTTTATGAAATCTGAGAAACCCAGTTCCTGCACTATTTGGGAAGCCCCTAATTTCCCAAGGTTTGCTGGGTGGACGCTAAATGGGATAGGCATGAAGGGAACCACAGCTGCCAGGAATTCTACTATTGCCTGCAGTAGTGATACCAAATTTTTTTTTTTTTTTTACAACCAAACTTCTCACAGCCAAGTTTTAAACAATTTAAATAAAGCAAAGTACTCAATTAGAGATGCTTGAGGAAGCCAGGCACGTATCATCTGTGTCAGCAGCAGAGAAGAAGAAAATATTTAGCCTTTGCAAGCTGTGACCACTTCAGCCCTGTATGATGATGTTGCCTTACGGAAGAGTGAAAGAATACATTGAATACCTCAGAGAGATTAATTTCCCCAGAAAAAACAAAGGAAGATCCTCTGATTACATTTAAATATTTCCTTGCCAATGCTTGGGGAATTCTAACATTCCTCTCTTGCAAAGGAAAGCTTTTGTGCCTGGGAAAAAGGTGATTAGGGAAACATGGTTCAGAAAGAGAGATGGAGGAAGGGAGGGAGGAAGAGAGGGAGTGGATGGGAGGAGGGAAGGGGGATGGTTTCTGCAGTAACACAGGTGCAACAGTTTGAAGTGAGTGATGGCCTTACAAATGACTCTGGCACAGAGCAGAGGAAACTCAAGGAAAAGATTAATTGAATTACAGCAACAGTGTATGTGCATTTTATTTCTGCTGTTGAGTCCAAATGGATTGTGAGGCTGGCTGACCAGCTGGTAGGGTCAAAATATTGAGGAAATAGGAGGGGGCACGCATGAGCAATTTTCCTGACAGGGAAGAAGATCTTTAGCTTGCATATGATTTGAGAAAATAATTTGGGATCTGAGAGACTTTAGTTTGTCAACTTTATAACTAGGAGTATATTAATTACCATTTGATTAAGGAAATGATTGGAACAGGTGTAAAAGGAGCTTTAAACAAGTATAATATAGGAAAATTGAAATTTTTACAAATTAGCAATTGATAGCAAATTTTAAGATGTCAATTTAGCATTTCCTTTGTACTGTCTCCCCAACTCAGGACAGCCACTTGTAGATTGGCTCCTCAGTGGGTGGCTCCTACTCCACCAGGTTCTAGAATACTTTGACGATTCCAACTCTTACTACTATAATTTAAGAGCCTCATCAGTTGTTTCCTACTAATAGTCACAAGATACAATTTGTATTTAGTAAAGTTAAGATGACAAGGATAACAATCACATAATATTTTCATTTTTCATTTTTAATTAAATTTAATTTTTACAAGTCTTTTAAAATATTTCTTTATTTTTAATAAATATTTTTATTTTCAAAGCATATGCACAGATAATTAGACAACATTGACCCTTGCAAGATTATTTTCCCTATAAACCTGCAGCTTATTCTCTTACAAATACATACAGTGTCCAGGGTATGAGTGGGAATAAATGTGAAGTACAATGGTAACAAGACATACATGTTTGGAAAACATATGATCATTTTATTTTTTAGCTCTAATATGCAGAGATTTGATATTCTCCCTCTCTTAGCGAACTCCTCACAAAGCTTTCCTCTTTGTCCAGTGTCTGCTTGGAGAGTTGTTCAACTGGGCTCTCACAGTTTTTACCTCTTTAAAGTTCTACTTATTGCTAGGGCTAGCTCTCTTGTTTCCAGAGATAGCTCCCCCCCCCCCCCCCCCCCCCAGTCCTAGTTACCATACTTTAAAGCCGTTTCCTTCCCTGATTGATTGGCTGTATCTATATCATCTGAATTCCCTTTAGCTGCAAAAAAAAGTTTCCATGTGACACAGGGAATTCTTTCTTTTCTCCTCTACTCCCCGTTCTCCCTTCTCCTCCCATGTCCTCCCTTCTCCTCTCGTGTCCTCCCTTCTACTCCCATTCCTCCTCCTCTCTCCTCCCCTCTTCCTCCTTCCCCGTTTCCTTTCTCCCTCCCTTCTCCCTCCCCCTCCTATTCCCTTCTCTTCCCTGCTTTCTCCTCTTTCCTCCCTCTTCTCTTATCCCCTTTTCCCCTTCCCCCTTCTCTTTCCCCTCTTTCTTTCCTTTCCCTCCCCTCCTCTCTCCTCTTCCCTCCCTCTCCCTCTCCTTTCTTTCATTTTTCCCTCGTTCCCTTCATTTTTTCTTTCCCTTTCTTTTTCCCTTCTTCTCTCTCTTTTCCTTCCCTTTTAACTTCCCCTTTCCACTCTTCCTTCCATCATTCTTTCCTGTCCCTCTCCCTTCTTACATCCTTGATTTTCTTCCTTATGATGTGAAAGTGATTTGGGGTTTTAGAAGATAATGAATGCCAATGGAATGCCAATTCTGGCAGCACCTTCTGTCATTCTGAAAGAAGCTTCAGTATGGGAGGCATCAAATTCTACGTCAGTCTTCCAAGACTGTGTAGAACTATGATCAGGGAAGTTCCCAATAAAGAGGATGACTACCAGGAAGCCAAGTGCTTTAACTAGACTTTACCAACTAGCTATTTCCCTAGAATTTCATTAGATAAATTGACAGTGACTCCAAAAATGGCTATGAAAGACATACTCAGGAGAGAGAACAAAAATGATTTAAAAAACACTATAAAATTTAGAGCATTGCCTACAAATACTTGAAAGAATTGTCAGGTAAATTAGTACTGTCAAGTTTAAATTGAAACTGGGATCACTAAAGCTTTTATAAGTATCCCTGTGGGCCATACATCCACTTTAAAATTCCACAGATTTCTTTCTTTTCTTTTCTCTTTTATTTCTTTCCTTCCTTCCTTCCCCAAACGCTACAGATTTCTTTCTTTTTTCTTTCTGTTCTTTGCTTTTTCTTTTCCTTCCTTCCTTCCTTCCTTCCTTCCTTCCTTCTTCCTTCCTTCCTTCCTTCCTTCCTTCCTCCTTCCTTCCTTCCTTCCTTCCTTCTTCCTTCCTTCCTTCCTTCCTTCCTTCCTTCCTTCCTTCCTTCCTTCCTTCCTTCCTTCCTTCCTTCCTTCCTTCCTTCCTTCCTTCCTTCCTTCCTTCCTTCTTCCTTCCTTCCTTCCTTCTTCCTTCCTTCCTTCCTTCCTTCCTTCTTCCTTCCTTCCTTCCTTCCTTCCTTCCTTCCTTCCTTCCTTCCTTCTTCCTTCCTTCCTTTTCATTAGAAATGTTAAAACAGAGGCTAAATGTCTACTTGTTAGGAAGTTCATAAAGGGGATTCATATGTTGGATGGACATGGGATTGGATTATAGAACTGTCAGAAATATGAATTTTGACTTTAAAAAATAGCAAATATCAGGAAAGACATAAAGGAGGAATTTAAAAATAAAAAAAAACCTATTTGTTGGTTGGTATAAAATTCTAATCTAAGTTATTGACCAATATTCGATACTATTTGACTAAGACCCTTTAGGAAGTTTAATGACCATAGAGTTCTTAAAATACACACATACAGGCACAATGCACATACATAGTTAAATCCCAATAAAATAGAGATTGCTAACACCCTCCCATCACGCATCTAATCAGTTACATTAAATTAAATCATATTGCTAGGACAGAGAAGAGGAGGGTAATGTTGTTCAGAAGCAACAGTATTTAAGAGGTCAGTGGAATTCATTGACTCTAACTTAAGACAGGAACTCCAGAGGCTGGGTTTATTCAATCCTTTGGAAGGACATTTCCAAAGAATCACACTGCCACTAGAGGGAGCACTATTCTTAGGCCAGCTGACTGTAGTTGCAAATGAGGTGATAGGTAGTGTGAGTTGCAGAGCAAAAAGAACATTTTCTTTCATGCATTGAGTCTTTCAATTATCTGAAGGTCTATCCTGGGGAAATCAATTAATAAACTTTTATTTAAGTGCCATTAGATACTAGATACTATACTAGGAGTTCAGAATAAAAATACAAGAAAGAAAATAATCCCTACTTTTAAGGAGCTAACAATTTTAACAAAAGAAGGATTAGATGTTAATGTGGAATATTTCAGTTTGTAAAAAAATTTCTTAACAATAATTAATGATGATATTTAGTGTTTACTGTGTGCCAGACACTTTGTAATTATTATCTCATTTGATCCTTATAACAATCTCAAAACAACTCTGGGAAGAAAGCTCCATAGTTTACAAATGAGAAAACTGAGGCAAACAGAAATTAAGTGACTTGGGATAGGTGGGTATCACATAGCTTGCAAGTCTCTGGTCCTGGAATCCTTCCCCCAGGTCCAGCACTTTATCTACTGTGTCAAATAGCTGCCCAAAAGTAAGTGGAATGAGCTGCCCCAAGATATAGTAGAATTCCTTATGAATAAAACTCTTCTAAATTTCCTGTAGTTTCTAGGTGAATGCAATTGGGGTGTGTGGTAGGGAGGATTCTTGTATATATAGGCAAAACTTGTATATTATAGGCAAAACTATACAGTGTTGTTCCTTCAGACCACAAGGCTTTGATGAACTTGACCATGGTCTTGCAGGAAGAATGTGTTGGAGGAAAGATTTGAAACCTGACCTTTCCAGCTCAGAAGACAGCTCTCTACCCATTCTGCCACACTGTAGCTCTTAGTTTAGCAAAATGCCAGTTTGATGGAGTATTTATTTCCTCCCTCCCATAATCTTTCTCAGTTATTTAAATAATAGAAGGACTTTAACCTTAATCTCTAATCCTTTGTGAATTAGTTCAACTTTATACTTTTTTCTACTATTAAATTCTATTCTCCCCTTTCTTTTCCACTGTAAGTAGCTTGCAAAAACTCAACCTGTATCACTCTCACCATTTGCTTCTTTTGCTGCTACTCAAGATACCCCTGTCTCCTGGTTCATCACCAGTCATCTTGAATTTCTTTTTGTCACTGAATTTTAATGACTGGAGGAAAGAGTGAGGCAGATGATTTTGCATAGCTCTGCCCCACTCATATCCAATTCATGTGCAAGTCAAGACATCCCCTTTATGTCACTGGTTCCAAGAATGAACATCCTATGCTTGGAAAGTTGGCAAAATACTTGTTGGTTATGTATTTCTGGGAGACTATGAAGACTCAATCAGTCAAACATACTCATTATGATTTTTCATTTAGTCCTATGTTAACCTATGTTAACCCTTTAATTCTCCCTGAGATCCCAGAACCCTGTGCTGTTAATTATTAATGATATTCTGTGGGGTACCACCTGTTATCCCATTCTATCACTATCCAACTAGAAATCCCTGCACTACAGCTGTGGGTCTTAAATCATGCCAATGATGAAGTTTGGAATATTTTAGTATGGAGAATAAACATTCTCTGCATAAGATCAGAGCTTAAAAATCTGCAAGGCATTAAGTTCTGTTTGAATTGACAAGGCATTTCCCCCTCAGGAAAAAAAAAACAAAAACCAAAAACCATTGTGCAAGCTTCCCAAACTGGTGCTATTGTTCTCTTGCTTTTAAAATAATTTTATTCCTCATCTATTTTCTGTCTTAGCCACTAACTAGCTGTGTAACCTTTGGCAAGATAACAATTAACCTCTCTAGGCCACAGCATTCTCAACAGCAAAATGTTTAGGATTTCACTTGATAACTTCTATGGTCCTTTGCAATCCCAAAATATAGCATGTTAATTTTCCTAACAAGATCTACAATAATTGTGTTAAATCAAAATCCAGAATTTGAATTAGACTTATAGAATCCTAATCATCTGTGTCCTAACAGATTTCAGGATATGCTGACCATGAGATAGTATCCTAGCTTTGGAGCTATGAATTAGGAGAACTGTAGAAGATGGCCATCAATTTCCAAAGTCATGGCAATACATTAGGGTTACTGTCAGAAGATGTTTGGAAATAGATTTTGAATGAATGTCCTCTTTTCTGGGTGACTTTGAGACAGAGTTTGAATTGGGCAGAATCTGACTGAATCCCAAATCTATTTATTTTTTAAAAGAGAGTGTAAATAAGCAGTCTGGTAAAAACTGCAGACTCCTAATCAGATTAATGACTTCAAATATAAAATGAAATATGTAAAATTTAAAGGAAACCAATTAAACTGAAATGAAATAATAAAAATATTCCTACAACAATTTCAGAAGACCCCAGATTAATAACCTTCAGAGAAAGTATGTGTATTTGACTGGGAGATGAGAACCAAAATAAAATAAAACCAACTCTTGGTTGATAGAATGATTGAAGAAGGGAAGAAGTTATATTGGTTTGGGGATTTAGAAAGCTCTGTTTTCAAAGATTGTCTCCCATACTTAGTAATTAGTGACTATGATCAATTCATTTAACCTCACTAAATCTTAAGTTTTCTCATCTGAAAAATAATAACATCTGAAATCATAATAACAATTCTCATCAAATAGGGCTATTGTGAAACTCAAATCTGACACTATTAATAGAATATTTTGCAAATCTTTACTATATAAATTCCAATTGTTATTATATGCTTCTTTGTGAATATCTATCTGGCCACATACATTTACAGGATGTTCTCTTTAGGATGATTTGATTTGTTTCTCTTCTGTAATCAGAAAAAATCCTCCTTACTATTAAGCAGTCTATAGTAACACTTTAAAAAGTGAATCAGTTTAAAAGTCAGAATCAAGGGAAACAATTTCCAGTGCTGGGATCTAGCACTATTAGAGTAGCTGATATTTCTTAGAATGAGGGGCAATTTCTGCCAGCTGCCTCTATCTATTCAATAGAGTTAAGGTCTCTGTCACTCACCAGCTATTTGACTGGGCCAATCATTTAGCTGCACTGAGCCTCAGTTTCTTTATGAGGAGGCTGGGTTGGCTGATCGCTAAGGTTGCTTTTCACTTTAATATTCTGCATGTAAGTATCTAATTTCTTTAGTGATTAAGTATCTGAATCAAAATGGACCTTATAGATCATCTAGATCTGTGTGTGTGTGTGTGTGTGTGTGTGTGTATGTGTGTGTATGACATGGGCATTTATCTATTTTGTAATCTGGTGAGTCAGGTTTAATGATCGTCAAGGTCAGTTTTAAGTTTTACCTGCATCTATCATTATGTAAAAAGAAAAAAAAAAGACCATTTGGTCATCTAGGAGGGACTTTAATTATGGCCAATAGTGATGATGAATGTTCTCAGATGTACGTGAAAGCCCTGAATAGTAATGTGTTCATAGAAAACAAAAAAAATGATACTAAATGAGAACAATTCTGAGATACTCCATGTACTTCTCTGTCTGATGTCACTTCTGCACATGAAATGATTTTCAAAGGGAGACCCAGAGGCAATCGGAAACAGTTACTACCACCATTTTACCAAGAAGGAATACATTATTGTAAAGAGATACCCCCAAAGGCACGGAGTAGATTAGTGACTGTGTTGAAAACAGGACCCATTCCTTGAATTGATTGCTAAATCCCAAAAGAGATTTTACATTTGCATTTTGATTTACAAAAGGCTCTTTCTAGTACAATCCTGTGAGGTAAGTATTAAAAATATGATTCTCTCCACTTTATAGATGAGGAAACTGACATTCAGAAGGTTTAAATGATTTGCCCCTGGGTAGCAAATGACTTAGCCAGGATCTAATTCTTCTGATGCTCGAGCTACTGCAGCTCATAGTTTTTCTTGAAGCTTCCCCTTTAAAGCAATTTCTTCTAACATTTTTCTTCTATTAAAAATGTAAGTAAAAAACTTAAAATTCCTCTCTGTCTGTCTGTCTGTCTGTCTCTGTCTCTCTTTGTTCCCCCTCCCCCTTTCTCTTATTCTCTCTGTCTTTGTCTTTCTCTGTCTGTCTCTCTGTCTCTGTCTCTGTTTCTTTCTCTCTTTCTCTGTTCCTTCCTTCCCCCTTCCTCTCATTCTGTCTGTCTTTGTCTTTCTCTGTCTTTTTCTCTCTGTCTCTGCCTTTCTGTCTCTCTGTTTCTCTCTCTTTCTCACTCTCACTCTTACCATGTGTACCATATATACAAGAAAAATTTACTTTCTGATAATTAATTTTCACCATGTTGCCTTTTAATAACATTCTATTCAATAAATAGTTATTTATCACTTGCTATACAAAGAGCACTGTGCTCGATATTCTGGGTACAAATGTAAAGATTTTGCCATGAAAGGACTTAATAACTATTATATGGAAAAACATAGTGATGTTGATAAATGATAAAATAGAGATTTCAATAACTACAAAAGAGAGATTTTGGCAAAGTGCTAAGACAAATTGGAAGAAGAAAGTATTAATTTCAATTTGTGGAGACGAAATATTTGGGGAAGATGAAGGTTGTAGAATACTTAATGGAGGAGATGGTCCTTTAACTGGGGCTTGAAGGAAAAAGGATTTCAAGAGTTGATGGTAGGAGCTGGAGAAGTGTACTATATATTGAAATGACATAAAGGTGAGAGAAGTCGAAATCAGAACAGGAAATGGAGAGCAGACTGATTTAGCAAGGACAGTATAATTGAAGATGCTATAAGAGGAAAAAAAAAAGCAAACAGTTAATTTGAAGCTAGATTGTAGAGAGACAGTGAGGTGACAGTGCATAAAGTGCCTACTCTGAAATCAACTCATCCTTTTGAGGTCAAACTGGCCTCAAACATTTAGTAGCTGTGTGACCTGTATGTCACTTAATTTTGTTTGCTGCACTTTCCTCATTTGTATAATGAGCTGGAGATATTTCATCATAAAAGATCTGGAGAATGACCATCCACTCCAGTATCTTTAACAAGAAAACCCCAAATGGGATCGCAAAAAGTCAGACAAAATTGAACAACAAAAGTGTGGAGGGTCTTGAATGCCAGGATTAGGTATTCATAATTTATTCATTTAGAAATGAATAGTCATTGCAGTTTTTTGAGTTAAAAAAATAACTAATCAAAGCAGTGTATTTTAGAGACTTGTTGGCAAATGATGTAAAGAATGGACTGGGATAGATATGAATCAGTAATTACAGTTGCAAGACTTTCAATGATCTAGCTATGAATAAATGAGCACCTAACTTAGGGAGGTAACAGTAGAAGTGGAAAGGAAGAAATGGTTAGAAAAAATATTGTAGAATTAGAATGATCCAGACTGGAAATATCAGATATCAGGGATGAAAATAAGGGGAAATCCAAAAATAATTCTAAAAGAATTGGGTGTCAGGGAAAAGGAAGGTCCATCAAAAGAAACAAAAAAATTAAGGGGAGTGCTTCCTAAAGGGAAAGGGCAACATCATTCACCCATCCTCCCTCTCCTAATTTATGTCACTGATGCTTGAAGTCTCATAAGTGACCCCAAACCATTTTCCTTCATAACTAGCACCTGAGCTGTACACGATATCTGCATTTCTATTGATAGTCAAAATGCCAGTAGGGTGCTGGGAACAGGGACAAAATAGGGTAAAAAACCAGGAATGAACTACTAGGAGTCTCTGGTTCATACATCCAGAATTAAAAATGAATCTCAGAGAATTTCTTTTTGTGTGTGTTTTCAAACGGAGCTGTTACATGTCCACTTGTATTATGAATGTAAATTGATGCTAACTGCATGACTGACATCTAGTGGATATATTCCAGTGTTGCTGTTTGCAATGAGTCTTATTTTATTTTACTTTATTTTTCCTGGCAGACAAGTTCTATGAGACTTCCCTGGAACCCAAACTAGGTAGCCAGATTTGATGAACTTTTTTTTTTTAAATATAAGATATGGATTGAAAGTGAACATTGATGAAGTAAGACTTTTTTCTTTGAAAATGTACCATTATAAATCTAGATATAAACCTAGATATAGGGGGTAGAACTATGGTTTAGGAAGAGAAAAAAAGTTCAACCAATAAAACATAGGTTTGTATAGCCCATTAAAAAAGAAACATATCTCATCTATAATGGAGCGAACATACCCAAACACACACACACACACACACACACACACACACACACACACACACACACACACTTGTGTGCACGCCCACATGTTATCAACTGCTTTTTTCCTGGCTTTCTTTCTTTTTTCTTTTTTTTGATGTTAACACACACACTTGGTCTATATTCCACAAAAGGTATGATCTTCTGATAATTAAATATCCACCCATTGTTAGGGGCTGTTTTCAGCATCAAACTTTGAAGGTTGACCAGAAAGATGTCTATAAAATTATACCTAAGGAGCATGTGACTTCTGAGAAATTCTCACTTTTGTTAAATTGGGTGACATTCGAGGGTCATTGTACACTTAGAAAAAAAGAACATAGTTATAAAACAATAAACCATGATTTAGAAATTTAAAAACAAATGAGTAAGGCAAGGAGTCCTGGTTTTCCTTAGCCATAAATAATAACTATATTGCAATTCAAAGAAGCCAGGAAAGAGAATGTGTTTATAAAAAAGCAAATCTTAGTTTTTGAAAAAGCCATCGACATTTTTATTATTCCAGGTTGAGATTAAACCTCGAGGATCTGAGCAGTCAGCCCAGTGTGATACAGCAGCAGCTCATATTGCAGAAATGCCACTGTGGGTCAAAGAAGTCTTTAACTGCCAGCAATAAACAACGTTTTGACATGCAATCTTGTAGACCTTTCAATGATAGTTTCCTAACAGAAGTTTTCTGCCAAAGAAATTACTTTTCACTCCCCCACCCCCTGGATATGTGAAAATTTCAAGTGGAGATACAAACCCTGTTCTTAGAGGGCATCTTGTCAGTGACAACAGCCCAGCTCTGTAAATTGCATTGTCCAGAACACTCACGTCCTGTATAACAGTTGTATTTCATAATAAAAGGAGTCATGCTGCTTATCACCCAGGACAGATGGCTTGGGTTTCTATTCACAACTACCAACTGATCAGGGTTTAGAACTGGGCAGATAGGTTCTTATTTTCTCTTAGAATGGAGGCAGGACGGGATAGCCTTTTATTAGCAGGCCTGATGAAAGCATAATTGGCAAAGTCTTTGTACATTTGCCTCTAAGGTCATAGAATTACAGATTTAGAGCTGAGAAGGACCTTTGAGTTCAACTCAGGTCATCCCGTTCAACGCCTTTTGCTTAAAGATGATGAAAGATTTGGAAAGAAGCAAACTCCAAGCTTTCAATGGGTCTTTTTCATATGTATTAATTGATCTCTAATTAAAGTCCATTTAATAGAAGCTGATAAGTTATTATCATGGTGAATAAAATTGAATTTCTGGACCTAGATATAATTCTAATTTTCAGAAGTGCCCAAGTCATCATTTTTAGCTGCTATATTACATGGAAATGATGGCTTGGTACATAGCTAGTACACAGTAGACACTTAATAAATGCTTGCTGACTGATGGATGGATGAATGGGTAGAATTTCCTTATTTTCTCTCTATATTGGTAACATTTTTTTGCTTTTATGTGGTATAATCATTCAGACAGGGAGTGAAACAAATTCAAGCAAAATTCATAAATATATAAGAATTCATTTGGTAGAGTCCCAGGAAATACTATAAATAGAATGAAAAAAATCATTGTCAAAGTAACTGAGCCAAGTACACTTCATGATGAAGTATGGCTCAGATCATATATATATATATATATATATATATATATATGTTTTTTTAACATATCCATTAGCATGTTTTCAGACAGTCACCTATTTGGCCATATATAGGAAAACGTGAAAGTTCCATCTTTGTGCTGAGTGGCCTGGAATGTTTCTCCTCTTCATCTATACTTCTTAGAGTCTCTAGTTTCCTTTAAGGATTATTTAGCTCAACATTATCTTCTAAATCAGCCCTTTCTTATATGTCTAAAATTTCCTTGTGTTTTCCAGCCTACACAACTATTATATACCGAAGAAACTGTAGCATCGTGGATAGAAGGCTAGCCTGGAATTGGAGAGCTCCAGGTTCAAATCAGGGCTCTGACACTCAACTAGCTGGGAAAATTAGAACTTCTGTGTTTCTCAAACAACTCCCTTGGACACTTATATACTAAGTAAATGAAATTTTGGCTCTAGGAAGAGAGAGCTTCTGTGTGGGACTTCCCCACATTGGGAAAATCATAGATCCTTCTTGCATTTGCATATGCAGTCTGCATATACATGAATGAATCCTTAAAGCGCTGCCAAAACTCATTTGTTAATATAACAAACCCTATAATTCTAAAAAGGAGAAAAAATCCATACAGACACACACATATAGACCAATGTGCAGAACCAAAATTCATTGGCTGTCTCCTCCTGCTTCTCAGAAAAGATTTAATAACAGAGCTCTGGCTCACAATATTGAACCTTTGTTATTTTTAGTAAATATACAAGAGCTCATTTGGTAGAATCCCAGGAAATGCTATAATTAGAATTAAAAATCCTAGTCAAAGCAAATGAGCCAAGTACACTTCATGAAGAAGTATGGCTCAGATCATGTTTTCTTTACACATCCCTTAACATTTTATAATGGCAAGGTACTTAGAAGTAAGATTATTGGAAAGCCATCAAAGCATCGCTATTTGAAAGGTAGAAACAGAGAATGAAAGCTGAATGACACATATGGAAATAGCTGCTGTATGTGTATTATAATTAGGTATGTTTTCTAATCTGAGCCCTCTTCTTAGTCTAATGGAGGTATACCATGGCATGCCCCTGTAATGTATTTTCTTATAGATACAAGATGGAGTGGTGGGTGGAGTGTTAGAATTATGGTCAGGAAGACCTCAGTTCAAATCCCACCTCAGACACTTCCTAGTTCTATGATCCAACTGGACAAGTCCGTCAATCTCTGTCAGCCTCAGTTTTCTGATCTGTAAAATGGAGACAATAATGTTACCTATCTTTCAGAGTTGTTATGAGGACCAAATGAGATATGCAAAATGCTTTGCAAAATGTAAAGCACTGTATTAATATTAGCCATTATTATAAAAAAGCAGTATATAACATGCCAGGTCTGGATCAAAAAGATCTGAGTTCAAATTCTGCTTCAGACATTTACTAGCTGTGTAAACTTAGTTAAGTCACTTTATTTGCCTCAGTTCCTTAGCTGAAGAAAAAAAAAAAAAATCAACCACTCTAGCCTCTTTGACAAGAAAACCCCAAATGATGTCACTGAAACCAACTGAATAACATTGTTATATAAAATTCAATATTAAACATTTAATTTAATTTAGCAAATTTGATATTTAACATTTTATTTAGTCATTTACATTAATAAACATAAATTAATTTAATATGTAAATATTAAAACAAAATAGTGAGTTTGCTAGAAAGATTATCAAAAACTCAAGAGTATATAATGTTTGCAACTTACATATCTATTGAATACTAAAGTATTTAATTAATTCAATTAAAAAGATATTAGCTATTTGAATATTTTGTCTTTATGGAATTTTTAGAGTCAGTGAAGTAAAATGATTTTGAATTAATTTGTTGAATTTTGAATATGATAAAGATGCAGCAAGAATTTTTTATATCCTTGAAAACCATATCTAAATTACAAAATATAACAATACTTTTGCATTGTTATTCTGGAAATATGTGGCTGCATATAGCAGGAGTTAACATGTCAATAATTGATTTGAAAATTAAAAAGGAGAAAGAACATAATATTTAAAATTGTTCTGATAGTGCATTGGAAAAAAAAAAAAAGCACTTCAAATTTAGATTGGAGAAGACCTGGGTTAAAATCCTGGCTCTATGTGACCTTGGCAAATAACTTTTCAGGCTTCAGTTTCCTGAATTTGGAACTATATGATACCTAAGATTTTGCATATCTATATAGAAAAACATAAGAATGGCAAGATGAGGTAAAAATGACTTATTCTCTGTCTCTTTTGCTATTTTCTCTTTTTTCTTCTAACTCTGAATTTGTGTTCTTGAAGGTGCTTTCATTTAATCTCTGTATCTTATATCTCATCTTATCTCATATATGATAACAAAAGTGACAATGAAAAGATTGATGGACTTGTCAAGAAAATCTGAATTCAAATCCTGCCTTAGATATTTACTAGTTGTGTGACTTTGGGCAAATCTTTTATCCTCTCAGCCTCCGTCTTTCATCTGTAAAGTGGTGATGATGGAGATAATAATCTTTGCCAGCTTTTGAAGAGGATCAATGACATCATGGGTGATGGTTTAAACCAGGGATACGAATAGCATCTACTTCACAGAGTTATTGTCAGGCTTATAACATGTTAAACACTTTGTAAAACTTGAAGTTTTATAATATGCTCTAGATATATTATTATGGTTAATATTATCATTATCATCTTCCTTGTCTTGATTCTATATATTTTTAGTAATATCATCTACTCCCATAATATCAAGTGTCACTTCTGTACTGATGATTCCAAAGTATATTTCTCCAATTCTAAAGTATAACCTGGGATTGAATTTTCATTTCCAAATGCTACTTCCACAGACTGCCAAAACTTCAAATTTATCAGTTGGTCAACAAGTACTTAATAGGCACTTAGCTTATATGTTCGATTATAAACTCTTTGAGGGCAAGGGTTGTCATTCTTTTTGGTCTCCCACAAAGTACTTAGCACAGTGTCTTGCATCCAGTACTTAATAAATCCTCTCTTGAATGACAATATATTTGTGTCATACTTCTTGTTTGAAGTAAAATTACTTCTCTGGTTAATGATATGGCTTATTACTATCCTTGTAGAAGGTAAAACTTTACTACCACATAAAATGACTGTTTAGAAAAGAATTAAGATGTTATGACTTTGAAAGTCTAAAAGATATTAAAATACTTATTTGGGAACTTATTTTAAAATTTTAAAAATTTGAGTTTTCAGCAGTTCTTTATATAATAACAAAATGTATGTAGTAATTTATATTTGAAGATAGAAATACAATTCAGAAATATTACCTTGAAACCTGTTAGGCAGCTTATAAAACATATCCAATTTAAAGATATTCAGTGAAATTCATATTATAGTTTCAATAGATTCTAGTTGCTTTTTGAGGATGAAAATAATTCAGAATCTTTATAAGAGCAGAGAAATGGAATGGGGGATAAGATTGGCATTTAGTGTTGCTAGGGAAGATTTGAGATTGAATCCTAAATCTAAATAATCCTTTATTTATTTATTTTTTATATTTCTCTTTTCCTCTCATACTCCTTTCCCTCCCTCCGTTCCTCCCTCCCTCCCTCCTCCCTCCCTCCCTCTCTTCCTTCCTTCCTTCTTTCCTTCCTTCCTTCCTTCCTTGCTTCCTTCCTTCCTTCCTTTCTTCTTTCCTTCCTTCCTCCCTTCTTTCCTTCCTTCCTCCCTGCCTCCCTTCCTCCCTCTGTTCCTTTCTTCTTTCCTTCCTTCCTTCCTTCTGCTAATCAATTTTCATTAGCCATCTTCTAAATGTAAAGTACAGAAAAGAAACAATGCACAGCAGGTAATCAAGTGTTGGATTGTATTGAAAATTTGTGTTGACAATTGTGTCAACAAGTTGACAATTACTATAGACACTTTAAAAAAGAGAAAAATCTGGGCAACTAGGTGGCTCAGTGGATAGAGAATCAGCCCTCAAGTCAGGGGCACCTGAGTTCAAATCTGGTCTCAGACACTTAACACTTCCTAGTTGTGTGACCCTGGGCAAGTCATATAACCACAATTGCCTCAGCCAAAAAAAAAAAAAAAAAAAGAGAGAGAGAGAGAGAAAATCCATGTGTCAAAAGGTCAATCAGCTAAGGCTTTTTGGAGGAAGTAAATCAAGATTTACTTTGAACTAACATGGATTGTTGAATAATAGGAGAAATGATGGAAGTGATATCATAAGCAAAAAGGAGGTATCAAAAGTAAGAGGGAGAACTGGACATGGTATTAGGAACAGTAAAAGAGAGAACCTTACCCAGGAAAGAAAGTCCATATTGGAGATCCCTTCATTTCCTATTAATTTGACATCATTGTCTTTATCATTCTCATTCTCATTGTCGTGATCATCATCATTATCATCATCTTCATCATCTTCCCTCCCCTACCTTCTGAGGATAAGCTCCTCAACAGGAAACTTTCCATCTTGGAGAATTTTGCATTGTTAGTACTCACACCTCATCAGTAATCTAAGTTGCCTTTGTCCATTTGATTGTAGGACTGGAGTGTTGGAATAAAAACATTTCCTCCCAACATCTCCCTTTAAAGATGATAGAGAAATGACCATGGAATCCAGAGGATCTCAGTTCAAATCTGACCTCAGACACTTACTGGGCATGTTGCTTAACTCTGACTACTTCAAAATAAAATAGAGGACTTAGAATCTCAGCCAATCCTTAATTTCCCTCCAGCTGCGCTGCTTGGTTTGATTACACGGTCATCAAGCTTCTGCACCAGTTATTTCCCCCCTGCTTTTTAGCCTTCTTTTCTCTGTCTTCCCCTGTTAATTTATGAACTCCCGAAGAAGCTGTTTTCCTTTAGCACAGTGCCTGGCTCATAATAAATAGATATTCGATAAAATTGCATTTTATCATATTTCTGCCTTGTTTCCTTCCTTCTTAAATCTTTCACTTTCTTCAGAGCTTGATTCAAATGGCCCTTTTTCCAAGTTTTCTCCTATTTTCCCTTCTCTCATCTCTTTGAGCTTTACTTCTGCAATCACACCTTTAATACAAAGAATCATCATCATCATTGGATACTAGATTTAGAGCTGAAAAGAAGGTCATCTAGTCCTACTGTCTCATTTTATAGGTGAGAAAATTGAGACCTTGAAAGGTTAATTGAGTTACACAAGGTTATACAATAGTAAGTAGTAGGGCTGGGATATGACCCAATATAAATCAAGATCTCTTATCGAAATCCCATACTGTCTTCTTAGCAAATTCATGAGCAAAAGAACAAACAAAAGACAGAATAAAGTCAGATAATGCAAATTGATTCCTTTGAAAATAAAGGTAAGAAGAAATTTTGTAGATTCTACAATAGAATCATACCATGAACACTATCTTTAGGAATATTAACCTAAGGAATATATCAACTCTGTTGTCATACTCTGTTCCCTATTTTGTAGATAGGAATATGACTGAAGTCACAAGTGACAAGAAGAATAATTTTGGAGGGGCTTGGAGATACTTGCATGAACTGATGCTGGATGAAGTGAGCAGAACCAAGAGAATATTGTATACAGCAATGACAAGATTGCATGATGATCAAAAGGGATGGAGTTGGTTCTTTTCAGCAATGGGGTGATTCAAAGCAATTCCAACAAACGTGTGGTGAAAGTGGCGATTTGCATCCAGACAGAGAGCTGTGGAGACTTAATGGGCATGGGACATAGTATTTTTACTTTCTTTTTTTGTTGTTTTTTGGTTGTTCTTTCTTTCTTTGTGTTTTGTTTTTCCATTTTGGTTTGATTTTTCTTGCACAGCATGACAAATATGGAGATATGTTTGAAAAAGTTCCACATGTTTAGCTTGCTCTTTAGGGGAGGGGAGAGAGAAGAGAGGGAGAGAAATTTGGAGCACAGGGTTTTGCAGGGATAGGTGTTGAGGACTATCTCTGCATGTGTTTGGAAAAATAAACTATTATTTAAAATAAAAAATATGACTTTAAGTTGAATATAGAAGGTGACACAAGGTTTTACATTATCCCCCCCAAAAATCATAATTAATAAAAAGACATGTGTATGATTCAAAACAAACCATGGCCATCTCCAGTTGTCCTTATTTATGTTTTGTAAATGTTTATTTGTTTAGGTTTTTTTAATGCAGTCATTTAATCCAGATGACAAAGGGCATGTTCATAATATATAAGACTCTGCTGAAGGAACAAGCAATATTTATTCTAGAAAAGAAAAGACATTTTAGCTCTCTTCAAGTACTGAGGAGAATAGGAATTAGAGTTGTTTTACCTGTCTCCAAAGGACATAAATAGAAAAAAATGAGTAGAAATTCAAAAACGATAGCTATATAGATGGTTAGAGAAAGCATTTATTAAACATAAACTACAAACCTGATATTATGCTAAGAATCTGGAATATAGACGCAAGCCAAAAAATGGGTGGTTGAGTTTAGAGAGAGATATTATAGAAGGGATAGAAAAGTTTGCAGAGACAAGAGACAAAAGTAAGATTCCTTTTCCTTCCAGGACCTATCAGAGACATCCTATGATGACTGCAAAATTATTCACACTGACTTTCACCTTATGTGGCCTACAATGCTGCTTCTTAAAAATCACTCTGGTCACTCAAGAAAAAAAAAATAGAAGGTATACTTGAAAAAAAAGAAAAAAAAGTAAGCACTGAATAAATCTTTGAAAATAAAATAAAAAAACATACTACAGAATTTTCCACCCCAAGTTAGGTCAGTCAGGAGAAATCCTAAAGAAAAATGGGATCCTCTTCCTTTAAAAAATTCTAATCAAAAATACTTACAGGACTAGAGAAAGCAAATTTTAGTCTTTTAAGCTGGGCACACAATATGTAGAGTGCTAGGAATGGAAGTAGAAAGATCAGTGTTCAAATGCTACATCACACTTATTAGCTGTATGATCTTTGGCAAATTTTCCAAGTCTCTGTTTTATCAAATATAAAATGGGGACAATAATGACATCAATATTTCTGTACCATGCTGATGTATTTGAAAGTATGCTTTGCAAGCCTTAAGGTACTGTGTAAATATATGGCTTATTATTATCTTTTGAATGTTGGCCATTATCTCCAAAAAAAGTCCACACATTGAAATTTCATAGAATCATAGATTTAAAGGTAGAGGGGATTTTAGAGAATCATTCAGTTTAAGAATCTCATTTAACAAATGAAGAAACTGAGGTTTGTCCAATGTTCTATGGCTGATGTGGGATGTGGAATCATATTTAGAGCATGAAGAAATAATGTTTTAAATGGATAATTTTTAATGTGTATATATAGATATGTATATAATACATATACATATGTGTATGTATGTCTACACACTATATTCATAGAGTGTATATTTATATACTCAAAATTTGTCCCATCTATAGTTTCAGAGCTTTAAATTACTGAGTTAGAGATCAGTTCAGGGCCACACTGCTATACTATTTAATAGCCTTGCAAACAGAGAGCATAGAAAGAGTTTAAGAATTTTGCCCTTGAATACCTGGTAATTTAAAGTTAAGGACTAGGAAATCAGTCATTTGAGGTGATTGACCCTAACGAATTCACCACAGGTTATATTCATTCTAGACACCCCAAAATACAAAGGGCTGCAGCATGAGGTATAGTCCCATGTCATGTTCTGACTCATCTCTCTATATGCTCTACAGGAAGGAATCCCATTTTGTCTAACCACAGGGGAGAATTGTGTTTTACAGAAAGGATGAATTACCTGATATTAAAATTGTATAGGATGAAAGCTCCCAGAGAGGAAGACATTTTGGCCTAGAATCTTGTTATGTATTTAACCTGTTAATATTAGCAAGAAGCATGGGGACAGCTCTAGAGCCTGACACCTCCTGACTTTCACTGAAATAGCTTCACATATAAGTAAGTGAATCAATGGCCTCTGGAAATCTGTGGTGATGAAGGGTGAAATCATTCAGAAAAAAATGTGCTGTTCAAAATCCCCTAACACTGTCCCCGGTGTATTTATGAGAGAGGGTTTCCCTGACACTCAGCTTGAATGAGATAGCTTCCCCCTTGGTTTCCCTCATTCACTCCTCTTGTCTCTACTTTGTCTCTCAGGTGTCTCTGTAATAGAGTGAGCAGTTACAGGCTAAACTATAGCTATTTCAAGTTTGGCCTTGTTAAAGATTGAAACTCAGGGAAAAAAGCTAGAGATTTGTTTCAGATGAATCCAACAGTTTTAGGACTTTTCAAGAGGTGCTAAAAATGATTTGGTGCTGAACTCAAATACAGTATTAGTGTCAGGATTCTTTCCTCTCCATCTCATAGTATTAGAACCAATTATTGTATTGCTTATTAAAGTGGGAGCAATGTAAACATGGTTAAAATGACTTGCTTAAAAATCAAACCTTTTATATATTTTATATATAATTTATACATTATACATTTTTATATATTTTAAATAATTCAAAAATATTAAATGACCCATGGCTACAATTAGGTGAGCACAGTCTTCACTGAGAAAAGGAATGTCCTTAGGGAAGGAAGTGTAAATCGTGCTCTGTGTCAATCTTAAGTCAGTACATATCTAGAATAATGGGTTTAGTTTTTGTAACCACATTGTAAAAAAGATAGTGATAAGTGGGGCACACCTGGCCATTGGACTCAGATAGTTCTGGAGGGAAAAGTGAGGCAGGTGACCTTGCACAGTCCCTCTCACTTAAATCTAATTTACTTGCATGTCATAGCATCCCCTCCCTGATGTGATGATTCTCTTCAAGAACAAAAGACAAAACAACAATAATACTATCCTAGGGCAGGAGAAGCAAGATGGTGAAGGACCTTGAGTTGATGCCATATTAGGATCGGTTGAAGAAATTGGGCATGTGTAAATTAGAAAAAAATTGAAGGCTTGTGATCTGTCTCCAGAGATTTGAAAAGCTTTTAAATAGGAGAAAGATTAGACTTATTTTCCATGATTCCAGGTGACAGAGTTAGAGTCAATATATAAATGTTTAAGAGGCAGGTTTTAAGTTTTGAGCATTCCTAAAGAAGTGTTGGTCTTTTTAAAAAAAATATCTTTTTGCTAGTTTTGTTTTTGTAAATATGTATGCATATATATGTATGTGCATGTACACAAATTTTGGGGGACTCTATTAGAAAATGTCAATAATAATACCTCTTATGAAGGGCATTTTTAGACCCCATGAATGAGAAAAAAAAATCAGGTACAAATTTCACTGTAATGTATTAGTATAATGAAATTACATAAATGAATGTCATAGGAAGAATGAGGAAACAGGGTATGGAATTTCCTTCAACTTCCTCCTCTTTTTCTTTCTTTTCTTTTTTCTTTCTCTTCTTCCTCTTCATCTATCTTTTATTTATTTTTCCTCCACCTTCTCTTTCTTCTCCTTTTCCTTCTTCACCTTTCTTCTTTTCTCCTCTTCCTCCTCTCATTGTGTTCACCAACTTGGAATGGTAAGGTCTGCTTAATGATTCAGTGTTGCTACTGATCAACATGAAGACTTTGATTTGTTCCATCTCTGAGGTCAGTTCATCCCATTAGCTCTCCACTACCAAGGGCTCATCATAATGATGTTTTGACTTAGTACAGATGCCAGATTAAAATTACTCACTGCAGTTCAATACCCCAAAGGTCAAGAAATATAACAGCTTCAACATTCACAGTATCTAGCGTTACAGGTATAACTATCATAATCAGCTAAATTCTAATTTTAAAATCTCACTATGCTTCAAACATCTAGAATACATTTTAAATTATTCTAGATCACAGGCTCTTCTTTAGCAGTTTGATGAAGCCTAGGGGGCCCTTCGCAAAACAATTTTAAATGCATAATCTTAAATATAAATGATTACAAAATAAACCAATTATAAATAGTTATTAAAATATTTTTAAAAATTCACAGATCCCATGTTAAGAAATTCTATTCTAGAAAGAAAAGAATTATTTGAGTTTGAAGGTAAAGTTGTGCTTATTGACTATATTCCATGTCGAATGATGCTGATAGGACAGAAGTAATGATAAAGATAAAGGGACAAAGGAAGAGAGAAAAAAGGGAAGACATGAGGGACACATTTATTTTCTGATTTTGTGAGATATTGATAACATCTTATTCCTCTATACTTGAATTTGTTGCCTCGTGGTTGTAACTAACAGGTGTGGATGAATGGATGGATCCTCTAGAGCAGAATTTTTCAAAATGAAACTCTCTTCTTTCCACTCCCTCCATTTTCAAGGGTGGATGAGACCCTTAATACAATGACCTGAATTATTAGATCTTTTGAGCACAATGGATATATAAATATAATCTTTTTTGTAACGACAATTATAGCTCACATCTGTATAAAATTTTAAGATTTTGTGAAGCATTATACACATGTCACTTGATTCTCATCACAACCCTAAGAAGTAGAAATTATTAACCTCATTTGTGGATAAGAAAACTGAGGCTGACAGAAGTTAAAAGACTTTTTTTTTAAGGTCACACAACTAGTAAGTGAGATAAGAACAAGTCTTTCTACAAGTCCAGGGCTCTATTAAAAAATAGTTTCCTTCAATGAAAACAAAAGTTCAAATCAAAGTTAATGAAAAAAACAAAAAACAAAAATAAACACTGTACAATAAATTTGATCTAATTGATAGTGAGTGATTCACAATTATTTACTGCAATGTTCAGAGTCACATTTGAGTAAAATCTCAAGGCATGAATTATAATTACTATTAGGAAACATAGAAAGTCCAAGTCTATATTTTGAATGTCATTCATTTTGATAAGTAATAGATAATAAAATAATTTTTAATAAAAACAAAAAAATCTCTGCAACTTTTAAAAAATAGAAAATACAAGAATATCACAGTTTTAATTTTTTAAATATTTAAACTCAAATTTAATTTCTTCAAGTGTTTATTCTTAATTTTAAAAGCAAATCATATTTCTTTATGATAGATAAATCAACACCTAGTTTGCACAGAAAATATTCTGGAGCAGCTCCAGATACTCTAAACAAATGACAGAGATTATTTAAGTAGTGTAAAAAGAGAAATGTAAAGTTAAAGAGTTCAAATCCAGAAAATGCTATTCACTATATTTTATTCACAAATGTTATTGATGGAAAAAAAAAGATCATTATGTTTTCTTTTTAAATTATACAGAGAACACAAAATATATTTCAAAATGATGCCTTGAAAAGATTATTGCAGAATATATCATTAAGATAAGAAAAATTTTCTACAGAAAGTTTGATTTTTTTTTCAAATTTATTATTTTTTTTATTAAAGCTTTTTATTTTTCAAAACATATGTATGGACAATTCTTCAACATTAGCCCTTGCAAAAACTTGTGTTCCAATTTCCCTCTTCCCCCACACTCTCCCTTAGATGGCAAGCAGTCCGATATATGTTAAACATTGTAGAAATATATGTTAAATCCAATATATACATGCATATTTATACAATTATCATGCTGCACAAGAAAAATCAAATCAAACCAGTAAAAAAAAAAAAAGAGAGAAGCAAAATAAAATGAAAACAAACAACAACAAAAAGAGTGAAAATGCTATGTTGTGAACCACATTCAGTTCCCGCAGTCCTCTCTCTGGGTGTAGATGGCTCTTTTCATCACTGAACAACTGGAATTGGTTTGAATTATCTCATTGTTGAAGAGCCACCTACATCAGAATTGATCATCATATAATCTTATTGTTAACATATATCACGATCTCCTGGTTCTGCTTATTTCCCTTAGCATCAGTTCATACAAGTCTCTCCAGGTCTTTATGATCATCCTGCTGGTTGTTTCTTACAGAAGAATAATATTTCATAACATTCACATACCATAATTCATATACTTTTCAAATTGATGGGCATTCACTCAGTTTCCAGTTTCTTGCCACTACAAAAAAGGCCGTCACATTTTTGCACATGTGGGTCCCTTTCTCTCCTTTATGATATTTTTGGGATATAAACCCAATAGAAACACTGCTGGATCAAAGGGTATGAAAAATTTGATAACTTTTTGAGCATAGTTCCAAATTGCTCTCCGGAATGATTGGATTCATTCACAACTCCACCAACAAAGCATCAGTGTCCCAGTTTTCCTATATCCCCGCCAACATTCGTCATTATCTTTTCCTGTCATCTTAGTCAATCTGAGAGGTGTGTAGTGGTATCTCAGAATTGTCTTAATTTGCAATTCTCTGATCAATAATGATTTAGAACATTTTTCATATGACTAGAAATAGTTTCAATTTCTTCATCTGAAAATTTTCTGTTCATTTCTTTTGACCATTTATTAATTGGAGAATGGCTTGAAGTTTTATAAATTTGAGTCAATTCTTTATATATTTTAGAAATGAGGTGAAAGTTGAATTCTTTAAAAAAAACAAACACTTTTTTTTCATTTTCAAATTCTGTCCCTCTCTTTCTTTATCTCCTCTCCCATCCATTGGAAAGGTAGAGAATACAAGTGAAATCATGGAAAACATTTCCACAGTAGCTATATTGTTAAAAAAAACAAAGCAAAAATAAAGTGAAAGGAAATATGTTTCAACCAACACTCAAAATTCAGCTCTCTTTTTGGATGTGGATAATACTTTTCATCATGAGTTCCTTTGGAATTTTCAGGGATTATTGTTTTGATTAGATTTGCAAAGTCTAGTATTGTTGATCATTGTTACAGTATTGTAGTTATTGTGTATAATTTTTTCTAAGTTCTGTTCACTTCATTTTGCATCACTTCATATAAGACTCCCAAGGTTTTTCTGAAGCCATATCTTTCATTGTTTCTTACAGATTAATAGTAATTTATCACAATCTTTTGCCACACCCTATTCAATCAACTGATGGGTATTTCTTCAGCTTCCATTTCTTTGCCACCACAAAAAGCACTGTTATAATTTTTTTGTACATGTGGGTCTTATTATTAAATTATTTTGGGATACAGACGTAAAAGTGATATTATTGTGTCAGGAAAGTTAGATTCATTTGGTGTAAGAAAGCAGACTTGGTAGTTTTCCAATGAAGGAATAAAAACAATTTCTAGACACACAAAAATGCTCTAAATCATTGCCAGTTAGAGAAATGCAAATTAAAAGAAAATTGAGATATCATTTTAAACCTACAAGATTGACTAAAATTATTGAAGGGGAAAATGACAATTATTTGAGGGAGAGAGAAAGAAAGAAAAAAGAAAGGAAGGAAAGAAGGAAGGAAGAAAAGAAGAAAGGAAGGTAGGAAGAAAGGAAGAAAAATGATAGATCAGATTAGATGAATTAGAGACAATACTGATACCCTAAGATTCTATCCTGTTCTTGTCCAGTTATACAGTTTCAAAAAAAATCTTTGTACATATATTTATATAAAGTAAGACTAAAAATAGTAAAAAGTAAGAAGAAAAAAAGCCTCCACAATCATCCAAATTTCTTTTAAAACAGCTGATAATATTATTTTCTCCCTTATAACCTGCAAAAATTACTTTTCATTTAATTTTCCCTTTTCCCCAAAGACTTAAGCTCTTCAACAGTCACTACTATACACTAATTTGAGTAACAACAACAACAAAAACACATTTTGTTGTCCTGGGCTAAATTCCATTGAGGCAATATTCCTAGAATTAAAAAAAAATACATTATGTTGTCCCAGAGTAAGCAGAAGGGAAGGCAGAAGACAGTTTATTAGTTCCTAGAAAAACTCTGAATGGATATTAGTATGATCAAATATTTGTGTATGGCTAGTTAAATCTGTATGGCATTTTGGCAACTGGAACTGCCAGGGGATTAATTTTTCTTTCAGTCAAATTTAAATCTATTTTCTGAGGCAGTGGTGATCCTGTCACTGATTAGACTACAATTATTAAGTTTTGGTTTCATGACATTTAAGAATGTATAGATGTTTAAAATGTGAGGAATTTTGTATGTGTTACAGATGAGAATAGGGAACTAGTTTCAGGGAAACCTCTTAAAAAGTTGGAAAGTAGAATTTAAATTTAAGAAAAAATATATTAGAATAGCAATTACTATTTAAAACTTGAGTCACATTCTCTAATGAATTTTTTTTCGTTGTTCTATTTTCTATTGTTCAGTCCAATGATTAAAAAAAAAATCATTCCTATCTTTTGGTGTTGTTTTGTATAATTTTCTAAATTAAATTTTATTTTAAGCTCCATCTTGGCCCAAGTAAACTAAACTGGGATTAGAGAGTTGAGAAATTAGTTTTTAAATTTTGGAATAGTTTTGAAGAGTTTTTTTAGTGAGTAAATTTGTAAGAATGTGTTTTTCTTGAATTTTCCATCCTGAAAGGCAGGTAATCCTGATTTCTGAGACCTTAGTATAGCCAGCTGGCAAGGCTTTTCCATCTAGTTATTTTCCTGTCCCTGTCCAAAATTTCATTGCTCCCTCCTTTCTCTGTCTTTCCCAACCTGCAGCATTCCATGACTAACTTTGTGAATATAATAAAATTAAAATTCCCTTTGCTTCTAGAAAGGGATGTTAGATGACTCTCCTCAATTTATATCTCACCATTCCTAAATCAGAACACATTTCCCTATATACCATTCCTTTATTTATGTTGTCTTTTTCTCTTAGAAATTAAGCTCCTTGAAGTGAGAGACTTTTGCTTTTTCATTTCTGTTGTCACCAGCTCTCAGCACCGTGTTTGTCATCTGTTATTAAATGCTCATTCATTCATTCATTCCTCATGCCTGAAATAAACACCAAATTCTTATTTATACCTATATTTTTGGGCTCTATTCCTGCCTGACTTTCATTTCTAAAAGGTAAGCCCCAGTATCTTTATTTATTCATGCTTCTTTCTAACTTAGAATTCTGGGAACTGACATCTGATTTATGTATTTAACCACATTTATTCCTATATGTTCTTCCTAGCTTGGCCTTCTGGACACTGACTGTGTCCTACATCTATTATTAGAAATGTTGTCGAATCATTTCAATCCTGTCTGACTCTTCATGACCCCATTTAGGGTTTTCTTGGTAGAGATATCTCCAACTCATTTTAAAATATAAGGCAAACAGAGTTAGTTGACTTGCCCAAGATCACACAGCTAGTAAATATTTGAGACCAGATTTTAATTCAAGAACATGAATTCTCCTGATTTCAGCTTGACACTACTGTGCCAAATCGGGAAAAAAAAATATCCAGGGAAAACAGCATGAAAAACACATTCAATTCAACTTTAAAAGACATAGTTTGATATGTATGTGGGGTCCTCTAGAAGAAAAGAGCTCATAGGAAAAGAAACATGGAACCCAAGTCATTTTGGGTAGAGAACTTTGGGACATTGTGAGCCCACTACTAGGAAAATCATCACCCGGTGGAAAAGTGGGATTGAGGCAAGATGGGGAGTTGCTGATCAAGGGTTTAACTTCCTAGGAGAGAAAGTGCATTATCTAGTAGTAGCTCCCTATTTAAGCTATTTAACCTAATTAGGTGCTAAGCTTAGTTGTTGCTATGTTCCTGAAAACATTGGTATCCAATCATTGCTCTCACTGTTTCAGTGTTCTGGACCAAGCCCAGATCACCTCATTCTAGTTTAGATCTAGCCAACACTTACCTGTTTAGTTCCTGATTTTCATCCATATCTTTGAATTCAGTTTGTTATTGGGGATTCTGATAATGGTTTTATACTTTCTAATAGAGTTTCTTGCATAATGTTTTTTGAATGAAAAGTAAATCAATGATTAAATGTATTTTGTGCTTTCAGGTTTTATGGAACTTGAATATTCCCATAGAAGTGTTGTAAATTCTTAATCTAGCCACATTTCTGATAAACTAGGCTATATAATTGAGATAGCATACATCTTAAAATTATTTATTTATTTTATTTTCAATTTATGGAATAAAATAAGCATTTCTATAACAAAGTATAATAAAAAACTACAAATTATTATATGTAATTTGATATTCTTTTAAACTATTTAATAGTTAATTTAAATTCCCTTTCCTACCTTTTTTTTCTCCTCTCATTGTGTAGAGATGGCTACATTACACATAAATATGTACACATACAAACACACACAGATACATACACACATATTGAATCTTCTATTAGTTCTTTCTTTGAATGCAGATAGCATCTTCCTTCATATGTCCTTTGTAGCTAATTTGAGTATTTATAGCAGTCAAAATGATTTTTTTGCTCAAAGCTGTTCTTAAAAAAAAATCACTATTAATGTATATGATGTTCTCTTGGTTCTAATTGTTTAGATCTTCATTATTTCATGCAATTCTATTCATATTTTTTAAGATCATTAATCTCACGATTTCTTATGGCACAATAATATTCCATCACAATCATATACCTCAATTTTTTCAGTCATTCCCCAATTAATTCAATGAAAAAAACTTTATTAACAATAAAGTAGTATGGTTAATAACAAATAATAAAAATGTATAAAATAAATAATTATAAAATTAATATCATCAATAAAACAAAAATGAAGGAATAGTGTTTTTTAATGTAGGATTTAGGAAAAGAAGAATTAATTAAATGATGATAAAGAAGTAGATAAAGGCTTGCAGATATTCTAAGGGAACTTTCAGGACTATTTAATGATAATTTAATTAAATACAAGTTTATTTTCAACTGTATGCAGATCACTGTGCCCAGTGCCAGGGACAATACAAAGTTTAGCTAAAAAAGGATCCTTGCCTTCATGCAGTTCAGTGTGTACTTTGACACATACAAAATAACTATAATATTAAAGATACATCATAATTTCCTGAGAGAAGTGCAGTCAAAATGATATTAGATTTCTAAAAGATGAGTAGGAAGGAATTGAAGATAGAGTTAAAGGGAAGACGTTTGACACACAAGGTTAGGGAATGAGCAAAGACATAGGTAGAGAAGAAAGGGCATGTTCAGGAAATGATAAGTTCTTCAGTTTGGCTCGAATGTAGAGTGTGTAAAAGCAAATTCATGACCAGCACAAGATGGAAAGGATTTTGTCCCAGATTGTCAACATTCTGGAGGCATGTGTGCTTCTTCCCTGATCCTCACTTTAACTTCCTTTCCAGAATTTCACCTCACTTTCCCATTCTATTTCAATTGCCCTTGTACACTCACTTCCTAATTTTTTTTCCTAATGCTATAAGTAAGGGTTAAGAATGGGCTATAGACTTTCTTCCTGAGTGTTTCTGTACCCATGTTTGCACTATTTGTCCTTGGGGTCAAAGTACCTTCTCTAGAGAGTGGATATTTATATATTATCAATGCATCCTCATATCCCTCCCACTCTCTAGTTTATTTTCCCTCAGCAAAATATTCTAGTTTTATGTAGAGCAGTATGAATATGCAAAAATAATGGAGACATTAAAATGGTCTTTATAGACTTCAAGTGTATAACAGATATATTGTTTTCCTTTTCAAGGAGTGTGTGTGAAAGAGGAGAGAGGCAGACAAATTAAAACTCAATTTAAAAAAATGACAGTTAATCAAAATATATGATTGTGAAATATTTAACAAAATAATGAAAATATATTAAAAAGAAGCTTATGAAACAAGTTCTACATTTACAATTTAGTTCTAAATCTAAGTATGTATCAAACTTAATTCAGAAACTTAAAACTTTTCATGGATTTCTAGCAATACTCATCATTTATGAACCATGATTAAAAATGTAATGTGAAAAAAAGGAAGAGTAGAGAGAGAGAAAATACAATTTTCTTGAGGTAACTGAGCAACGATTTGTAAGGAGATCTAGGAAGGAAGAAATGTGGGTATATTTGGTAAAAAAGACTGTATGGGAAAAATTTATCTGTGCTATTAGTGGTGAAATAAAAGACATGGGAAGCATGGTATATGCAAGATCTCACTGAGGAAGAAGAAAGGTGATGGTGAAAGATTGGTCCAAACGGTTCTATGCACTGACCACCAGGTGTCATCATCATCTCAAGGCAGCTTAGCTGCTACAGGGTACAAACAATGGGGAGGTAGAAGCAGTTTTTAGCTGATTGTTAAATATTTACTGTGAGGATTTAGACTGTGGAACTAGGCAAATACTAAATCTTGGCACTTGATTTATTGTGTTGTTGATTTCTAGACTTAAGAAAACAATGAAGAAAGTGTTAATAACAAACAATAAACTTTAAAAGTATGTCATGGGATCTTTTATTTTTTGTATAAATTGTTTGAAGGGGATTTCGCAACCTCTTAGTGGGCATGGGAAAAGGAGGGGAGGCTTTATAAAATGAGTTATTAATATATGTTACCTTTATTTTTAATTTCCTTAATGTAGCTTATTTTTAAAAGATGAAAGATCATTGACAAATTAGTACTAAAAAACTATGATTCCAAACATTTCTTATGTTCATGGAATTTAAGTAGCTAGCTAAATAAGAAAGATTTTCTTGCTTTATAAGACTATGCTTTTGCAATCATTTACTAAAGGAAATTAGAGCCAGCAGAATTTTACTCACCTATCCCAAGTAAGGGTGTAGAAATTTCCAAGTCATTTTCTCTCTATTTTCTTCCCCCTCTCTATTCAAAAGTTGGTAAAGGGAAAAAAATAGTGAGCAGTCAACATATGAAGTACCATATTTGACATATCCCACAACCTAGTTTAACAAGCAGCTGGAGTTGCTAGGATTTGAATGTTCCATAACTCAGAAAATCTTATTGAATAATGACTTCATTTGGTAGAGATACTATCATAATATTCAACTTTGACCACAAATTATTGTTGCACAAACTTCAAAGGCTTAAACAAATTGATTTCTAATATATCTTTAACTTATGATTAAATTTTTCTATTTTATCTTTAAAGAGACTGGCAAGTGAAAATATTTTAAATCGAAATTGTTGTATAGTTATACAAGCATTTTATATTACATTAGATTGTAACTTGAAAGATAACTATCAGAGGGTTGCACTTTACTCCCTTATTTTTGTCCTTGTTATCCTGCGAGCCAAATGCATACCTTGGAGCAATAATCACAGAATTTAAAAAAAATTATATCCTTTTGAATTATAAAAATGTTTAAATTAAAATCATAATCAGAACCTTTTGCTTTTACTCAATCTTGTTATTGGTTCTGAAATATATACTGAGTTTATTATATATAAATTAAAAAAAAAAACCTGTGATTGAGTTAGGTGTCCAGAACCATAAACCTGAATTGTTAATTTTATATTGCCCACAACAGACCTCTTGTGAATGTTTGCAGAGTTTATAGGATATCGGTTACAAATGTGATTATACCAACCATTCCTCAGAACTGACACCAGTTTCAAATTAAAAACTGACAGCCCTCACCTGCTCCTGGGTTCACCCACAGGTCACCTTCTTGTCACTTCAGCTCTCCCCCCATTAAAATGACATCTGTGTTCATAAAGAGACTGAGAGGGGCTGTAAGTTGTTAGAATTGTTGAGGAATAAGAATAAGGTGTCATCTGCTCAGATAATGTAGTGTTCAACTTTGGCCTTTCATGGGACATGATGCCGGCAACACCTGACTATGTTCTGAATACAAGAATAGATGGAACGGAGAGGTCACCAGTTGTTCTTTGAATAATCCATGGAAGTAGATGAATTTAGGTCACTCAGAGGTGGGGTATGGATAGCTTTGCTGGAAGTCAATTAGAAACATGAGATAAAATGAACAAACAAAAACTGCCCAAGTATCTTTTCCATAAATCTTTCAAAATTTCCTGTGGGTCAAAATTACAAGTTTTCTCTGCTAAAACTAGCTTAGTAAGGTTTCTGTTTGTTTTGGAAATATGATTAGATGCCTAAGCAAATTGAAATGGCTTATCAATTTCCTTGAATTTAGCTGGCATAATTTAACAGACATAAAGAGTTTAAATGCATATGGATTATATTTTATAATCACATTTCTCCCTTGACATGGATTTTAGTAGTGTCATTATAACAAAAAATACCAAAGATTTCAGAAGTCAATCATTTTTAAAGATACACTATAAATAAATAAAGATGGATTTTTTATGCCTCTATTATCAGTAGCTACCATTGTACCCTGCCTGCAAACTATAGATATATTCACTGAATGATGGATGATGATGAAATAACAAAAAGTGTTGGCTGAAAAATTAAGTGTTATTAATAATAATTATTATTAATAATGATTTTTAAAATTTTATTATTCTTGCTATCAAAAATGAGTATCATATGTTTCAAAAACAAAGATTTGTGATTAAGCTCAAGTAGGTGGCAAAGTGGGACAGGTTATTAGACTTAGAATCAGGAAATCATAAGTTCAAATCTGGCTTCAGACAAGTTACTAGCTGTGTTACACTGGACACATTGCTTAACTTCTCTCACTCTCAGATTCTTCATCTATAAGATGGGAAAAATCAGGATCTATTCCTATGTATTATGAAAATGAATGAGATAATATTTGTCAAGTACTTTGCAAATCTTAAAATTCTATATAAATATTAGCTATTAAGATTTAACTCTCTATATTAAAAAAATCATCCTAATTATGTGGTCAGTGAGTCATTTATTAAGTACTTTTTATATGACAGTAGATGTCTAATCATTAGAAATGTAAAGGCAGAAACAAAAGCTCTCAAAGAGCTTACATTCTAATGAGAGACCCATCGAGAGGGTCAAGGTATAACATGTATACAAAATAGATCAAAGGTACTCTCTGTAGGAAAGGCACTAATAGTTGCAGCAGAAAAAAATGCCTGAAGGAGGTAAAATTTGAGCTGAATCTTAAAGGCAGCCATGGAAATTAAGAGGGGGAAAGGAAGAGGAAATATATTTCTGGAATGGGGCACAGTTAATGCAAAAGCACAGAGTTGAGAGCTGGAACATTATGTTTGAGGAACTGCATGTAGGGCACTGAAATTAAATCATAGAGTTAAATCATAAATCATAAATATACCTTCTCCTGTGTAGAGGAAGAATGTATAACAACACTAGAAAGGTAGGAAGGAGTTAAGTTTGGAGAGTTTTAACAATCAAACAGAGGGCTTTCAATGTAATATTGGAGATAATAGGGAACAATTAAAGTTAATTGGCTAGGCAGATATTTTGCTAGCTAGAACTATATTTTGAGAAGAGCCACTTTAATATCAGAGTGGAGAATGGATTAGAATGCAGAATGAGTTAAAGCAAAGAAAACAATTAGAAGACTATTACAATAAAGAATGGGCAAAAAGGCTCTATACATAGGTGTCTTCACATGCTCACAATAAGCTCCCTAGAATAGAGATGGATACCTGGTATTGTCCTTGTAAGTTTTTTTTTTTTTGACTACAGTCTGCTTAGAAGTTTTTTGTTTTTTTTTTAATAAATGAATTGGTTGATAGGGTAGAAGGCACAATCACCAGATTTGCGGATGATGATGGATTGTTAATTCATTGAGTTATAGAACCAGGAAAGGAATCCTCAAAGATCTTGGTAGCTTTGAATTATGGTCTAGATGCAATAAGGTGAAAATGATCAAGGATATATAACAAATTTTACACTTGGATAGGAGAAAAAAGCAAGATACAAGTACATTATGTTATTTGAACATCAGTTCTTATGAAAAAGCACCCAAAGTTCTAATAGACTGCAAAATCAATGAATCAGCAGTGTTAAACTCTCTTCTCTTCTCATCTTTTCTCTACTCCCTCTCCCCCAAAGTGCATTCAATCTTTGGATGCTTGGAAGCACAATATTCAGAACCAGGGAGATGATATGCTCACTGTATCCTGTTTTGCCCTGGCAATGAATAAGCCCATCGCGAGTTTGATTTGGTTGTTACATGTTGCAAACAAGACATTTTGAAAGAGAAACACAATTAGAGATATAATCAATGAAATTTATGTACAAATAAAAAAAGGTCAGCTGGTAACTTGATAATTTTGAAGAATAATCATAGGGAAAACTATGTTATCCCTTATTATACTGGTATCTATCATGATGTCATGAAACTTCAGAAGGCTCATAGAATATGGATAGATTCCTCAAAATAAACTAGATTTAAATATTGACAAACTGGATTGTACCTAGATAATGGTGACCAGAATTAGAGGGGAATTGAAAATATATTATCCACATCATCCTAATTATCATATTGGCAGGGTAATGTTCTAATTATCACAGAATCATAATAGTCACAGAATTTCATTGTGATTAGGGGAACTTTGAGATTATCTAATTCAAACCATACCTGAAACAGGAATTCCCTCTATAATAATACTAATAATCATTTAACCTCTATTAAAAAGACCAACAAAGATAGCAAACCCACTCATAATTGGGTTGAATAATTGGTCATTGGATGTTTTAAATATATCGTAGCTATATTGGTTTGAAGAACAGGGAGTTCTGTTTGGACAATAGAAGATTTAGAGGTGAGGCTATCTTCAAATATTTGAGGACTGTCATTGAGAAAAGAAAACAGAAAAAAAAAAACTATTATCAATGACTGATAAACACAAAGGAGCTTGATTTCTGCTTGATACTATGAGAATCTTCCATATGGTTAGAAATTGCTCCAAAGTCAAGTGGTTTTTTATCTTTGAAGCTCTTTTAGAGGTTGAATGATTACTAGTCAGTGACCTTATTAAGAAATAATTTTTGTCTATTTTTTTTCATTAGAACTTAGGACACACAATTCCTTGAACACAAGAAAAAATGGTGATTACTTTGTGTGTGATTTGGACAAGATAACCCCAAAGATCTCTTCTAACATTGACTGTCTATGACCAATATGATTCTGTGATAGCTATGGTAAAATGTTACCTTGATAAAATGTTAATCTGGGCAATAAGTTTAAAATCCATTTTATTTGTATGAACTTAGGACTTCACTGGTATGGACAACTCTTTGGTGTAGGGCAAATGCATTGCAAAACCAATGCAAATTGGCAACTTATTTATAGTCATAAAGAATTATCTGGGACATGAGAAACTTATTGTCCATGGTTGCAAAATTGACATATATTAGAGACAAAGCTTATACCCAGTTCTTTCTAGTTCTTTACACCAACACATTTGCTGTATCAGTTTAACAGACATTATTAAACTTAGATACAACATGCCATAAACAATTGTATTAATAGCTGATTTAATTTAAATAATCTTTATTATCATGAGGTGCTGGGAAGACAGCCCAGGCCGGATCACATTTTGGGTACCACCCAGGCTCAGTGCTACTAGGATTATCTGTTGCTGCTGCTACTTCCACAGCCTCTGCCTGGATTCCTGCCCCCACTATTCTCCAAATCGAGGGTGTTAGCAGCAGCAGTGGGGGTGGGCAGCATACCCCACTAACCTCACATTTCTACTGCTCAACCAAGACAACAACCAAGTGTAATAGCGCCAAGCAAGTATCGAGTGCTAAAACATGTTTTTCTCATGGAAATGTTTTGAATACCAAATTCAATAGTTTCAGAGCTGATGTGCTGAGGTTCCATTGCAGTTAAGTTGATGGAGGATTATCTTCTGCTTTATGAAAATAAAGGAAGATTGTGTTCATATTGAAGTTGAGATGTATATGTTGTGCTAATTCTAAACTAGGAGAGGAAGACTTTGTGGAAGAATTTTGGTAATGAGGGAAAAAAAGATCAAGGGATGAATGCACATTTCACTTAGCAGCTGCTTCACTGGGTAGAAAGTTGTGTTACTGATAAGCTGATAAGCTGATTTATATAATATGAAAAAAGGAAAAAAATATATATAAAGGGGCTTTGTGTTTGACCAATGAGTTTTTTAAAATTTATTTTATTTTATTTTTATTACAGTTTTTTTAACTTTCAAAAGATATCCAAGCATAATTTTTCAACATTAATCCTTGCAAAACCTTGTGTTTCAATTTTCCCCTCCCCCCAACTCTCTCCGCTAGCTAAAAAGTAATCTAATATATGTTAAATTTGGTAAAATGCATATTAAATCTAGTATATGCATGCATATTTATACAATTATCTTTCTGCACAAGAAAAAATCAAATAAGAAAGGAAAGAAAAATGAGAAAGAAAATAAAATGCATGCAAACAACAACAAAAAGAGCGAAAATGCTATGTTGTGATCCACACTTAGTTCCCACAGTCTTGTCTCTGGGCGTAGATAACTCTTGTCATCCCAGGATCATTGGAATTGATCTGAATCATCTCATTGTTGAAAAAGGCCACGTCCATCAGAATTGATCATCATATAACTTTGTTTTCTCTGTGTACAATGATCTCCTGGTTCTGCTCATTTCACTTAGCATCAGTTCATGTAAGTCTCTCCCAGCTTCTCTGAAATCATCCTGCTGGTCATTTCTTATAGAACAATAATATTCCATAACATTCATATACCATAACTTTTTCAGCCATTCTCCAATTGATGGGCATTCACTTAATTTCCAGTTTTTTTGCCACTACAAAAAGGGCTGCCACAAACATTTTTGCACATGTGGATCCCTTTCCATTTCTTAGATCTCTTCGGGATATAAGCCCAGTGGAAACACTGCTGTATCAAAGTGTATGCACAGTGTGATAGCTCTTTGGGCATAGTTCCATATTGCTTCCCAGAATAGTTGGATCACTTTACCACTCCACCAACAATGTGTTAGTGTCCCACTTTCCCCACATCCCCTCCAACATTTGTCATTATCTTTTCCTTTCATCTTAGACAATCTGAAAGACATTTAGTGGTATCTCAGAGTTTTCTTAATTTGCATTTCTCTGATCAATAGTGAATTAGAGCACCTTTTCATATGACTAGAAATGATTTTAATTTCTTCATCTGAAAATTCATATCCTTTGACCATTTATCAATTGGAAAATGGCTTGAATTCTTATAAATCTAAGTCAATTCTCTATATATTTTAGAACTGACATCTTTATCAGAACCTTTGAATGTAAAAATGTCTCCCAGTTTATTGCTTCCCTTCTAATTTTGTCTGCATTAGTTTTGTTTGCACAAAACCTTTTTAACTTAATATAATCAAAATTACCTAGTTTTTGTTCAATAATGATTTCCAGTTCTTTTTTGGTCACAAATTCCTTTCTTCTCCACAGATTTGAGAGGTAAACTATACTTTATTCTTCTAATTTGCTTGTAATATCACTCTTTATGTCTTGATCATGAACTCATTTTGACTTTATCTTGGTATAGGGTATTAGGTGTGGTTCAGTGCCTAGTGTCTGCCACACTGTTTTCAAGTTTTCCCAGAGGTTTTTATCAATGAGTTTTTATCCCCAAAGTTGGGGTTTTTGGATTTGTCAAACACTATTGACTATTTTGTTCTGAGAACCTAACCTATTCCACTGATTGACTGCTCTATTTCTTAATCAATATCAAATGGTTTTGATGACCACTTCTTTGCGGGGGGGGGGGTGTTTAAAGAGAACTACTACAAGTCAAGAAACAAAAAAATGGAAAAAAACTCCAGCAACTTTTATTTATAACCTCTCTAAATTGTGAACATTTTACTGAACAACACACTCAAGGTCAAAGGAGAGTAAAAACCAAATGGTAATATAAATTGTATCATGTTCATATTAGATTTAGAAAGTTATATCATTTGTATAGATGAGAACCTGAATATAGATAATCATACAAGTAATTTGTGTGTGTGTGTAATGGTAGCAGTGGTGATAGTAGTAGTAGTAGTAGTAGAAATAATAGTAGTAGCATAGTAGTATATGTAAACATCTTCTTGATTAACTATGTTTTGTTTTTCACTTTTAAATTGTACTACATTAGATCAAAAAAAACGGAAAGAACCCACATGTACAAGAATACTTGTAGCAGTCCTTTTTGTAATGTCAAGGAACTGAAAGGTGAGTAGATGCCCATCAGTTGAGGAATGGCTGAATTAGTTATGGTTTATGAATGTTGTGGAATATTATTGTTCTGTAAGAAATGATCAGCAGGTTAATTTCAGAAAGGCCTGGAGAGACTTACATGAACCAATGCTAAATTAAGTGAATAGAACCAAGAGAACATTGTACACAGTAATAACAAGATTATGTAATAGTCAACTCTGATAGATTTGTCTCATTTCAACAATGAAGTGATTAAGACCAGTTCCAACAGATTTGTGATGGAGAGAGCCATCTGCATCTAGAGAGGACTGTGGGTACTGAGTATGGATCACAAGATAACATTTTCATCTTTTTTGCTATTATTCACTTGCTTTTTTCTTTCTTTCTCATTTTTTCCCTTTCTGATCTGATTTTTCTTTTGTAGCATGATAAATGTGGAAATATGTTTAAAAGAATCACCCATGTTTAATCTATTTTGGATTACTTGCTGTCAAGGGGAGGAGAGTAAGGGGAAGGGAAGGAAAAATTGGAATACAAAGTTTTGCCAAAGTGAATGCTGAAAACTATCTTTGCATGTATTTTGAAAATAGTTATTAAAAATTAAAAAAAATATTCTATTGTCTGCGCATCTTTATAGGTTATTTAATGAATTTTTTGGTCACAGCATCAGAGATTTAGATGTGGAAGGGACATTAAAGGTTTTCTAGATCAGTGGCTTTAGAGGTGATGCAATTTATATGCAATCAGAGCATGGAAATATATTCCCTGAGATCACATTTATTAACTAGAAGAATTAGGATTTGAATCTAGATCCATTGTCTGACAATCCAGCTTTCTTTTCTTTATACTATTCTTCCCTCCTTAACTTTACTTCTTAAAGTTTTTCTCCTTTTTCAAGGCACAGATAAGATGCCACCTC
Organism: Antechinus flavipes; assembly: GCF_016432865.1. NCBI lineage: Eukaryota > Metazoa > Chordata > Mammalia > Dasyuromorphia > Dasyuridae > Antechinus > Antechinus flavipes. Next base: position 390,142,411 of record NC_067401.1, read on the forward strand.
TCCCATGAAACCTTCTCTAATTTTTGTCTCTTACCCCAGCTGAAAACAATCATTGTCTTTTCAAAATTTCTTAAAAAATTTTGTCTGGATTTCATCTTTGCCTTTAATACCTGTACCTTCAGTTGTAATTCTTTTTGTTTATTTTGTAAGTTCCTTGAAAGAAAAGACTGTGATTTGTGAGTTCTAGATTACTTGCATGTAACAGTGTTCCTTGAACATCATTTAATACATGTTTAGTGAATGACTGAATATACAAATAAACAAATTCATGAATTTTATCAATCAATCAACATAATTAAGTTCCTACTTTGTGTCAGGGACTATACTAAGCTCTGGGGATAAAAAGAAAATGAACTCGTCTGTGCCCTCAAGAAACTTACATTTCATAGATGAAAAGAAGATGTACACATAAATATATTATAATACACATATATTACACACATAATACACATAAATATATTATAATACACAATATACTATATATATTATATACAGAATACTTTCAGTAGATTCAAAGAAAATGAATTGGTCCTTGCTTTCAAGAAGCTTATATTCCAGAGGGAAAAGGAGAAGGCAAGTGAATATAAGTATATACTATACACATAGATATGTTCAAACACACATGTGTATAATCACACACACACATATACATATATAGGTGTTTTATGTATTGCAAACAATATATAAGTATACATCATAAACTTATGCATGACATATACATATATAAGTAATATATATATTTATATTTATATATGTATCTGTGTATATTTATTGCTATACATACCATACACATACACAAACTAAATATAAGGCAATTTGGAGGGATACAAACAATGTTAGCTAGGTGGCATAATGGAAAGAATGTTGGGCTTGGAGTTAGGAAGAAGTAAATTTAAATTAAGCTTTAGATAGTTACTAACTGTGTAACTCTGGATAAGTCATTTCATGCTGTTTGCCTCAGTTTCCTCATTTGTAAAATGATCTGGAGAAGGAAATAGCAAACCACTCCAACATCTTTGTCTGAAAAATCCCAATTGGGATTCCACAGAGTTGGATATAACTGAAAAATTAAAAGTGGCAAGAGTGAATTTTGAGATAACACATTTGATGATTAGTAACCCTAATATAAGAAAGAACTCTCTTCCTATCCATAGCATTAGTGAAATGCACAATAGAAAAATATCATAAACTTGTAGTCTAATTTCTTTTACAAATAGAACAAATGTTGGGGAAACTTGTTCCCGAATTAGCACAATTATTAATATCAGGATTTCAAATGGTGCTTTTTATTATCTTCTGTGTTTGTCTGCACTGGATCTGGTTTCATAGCCTTTGCTTTACAATAAATAATTTTGGTGGTTGCTTTGGTTCCAAATTCATAAGCTTTTGATTAACCTTCAGATGTCAAACTCAAATAGCAAAATTGCTATTGCTGTTGGCTACATATTGACTTAGAAAAACACAAACCAACATTTTCTATGTTGTATTATATTTTTATTTGTTTGGTTAAATATTTAATTCCCAATTTCATTTTAATCTGTTTTGAAGAACACTTCCAGAATTCCTTCATCATGAGTTCAGATGATGAGTCTCACTCGGTTTTTCTACGTCATACTTCTTCGAAGGTTATACCTGAAGCTTTCCTCCATAGTGTCTACTCAAGTTTGTTTTCTCTTGTTTAGTTTTAGGCTAGATGGAAATACACCTGTGCCAAGATGAAGCATCACAATGGAACTCAGTGGAATTTAGTATAATTAGGAGAAGTGGTATTTTATCCTAGTACTTATAATATTTCTTATTTTCTTTACTATAACTTTTTGAAAACATTCAATCATGGTGATTCTGAAAATGCCTCAATCTGGATTTCCCTGGGAGAGAGCAGGATTTACTGGAAAGGGAAGAAGCCCTGGATCTGACATGTGCCAATTATGTGATCACTGGCAAGTTACTTCATTTCCCTGAATCTCTGTTTCCTCATCCATAAAATAAGATTCATAATATTTTTACTTGTAGTTGTTGTAAATATTTTATTAAGTTTGAAAATAAAAACTAAACAAAACCAGTGTTATCTTTCCTGCATCACAATTACATTTTTGAGTGGATTTTGTTTGTTTTCCAAATTTTGAATTTTTAATTAAAAATAGAAAGGACCTTGTATATTGTGCAAGGGCAACAGCAAGTGCCAAGCCTTTCAGTATTGAACCCCATGTACCACTCAGAAGTTATTAAAAGTCTGGTGTATATTTAATAGAAAGGTCCACTCCCATTTATTTCCTATAGGGAATGTTGAATAATCCAATATCTATTTTCATTTACTATAATATAATCTCAAGACTTCATAAAAGCAGTGAGATGGTGAAGAACATCTAGTATTGTAAAGACTTGTGTTCCTCCTTAGAAACTTCTGACCTGTTTGTCCTTCATTCTTAAAGAGAATCAAAGACATTACAGGGCTGATTCTTTATTTGCACATGAATTGGATAGAATTGAAGCACAGTTGTGCAGTTATGTCAGCCTCATTCTCTCCTCCAGAGTCATTGAAATCCATTGGAAAGACAAAGGTCAGGATGACTGGTGATGGCCCAGGATACAGTGGGTCTTTCTAAACTAAAGTCTTTCTCAGATTTCAGGTTGGTTGAGGCAAAGCCCATTCAGTGATTTTGGACTGGATAAGGACTAAAACAAAAGATAAATTTCTATATGACCCTATAAGACTCCAGACAAATCTCTTGGCTTCATTTCCCTCCTATAATTAGAGAACAATGATATTATTGTGAAAACAAAATGAAACAGTAAATGTAAATTTTTTAAACTTTAAAATTCTATGTAAATGCTAATAATCATTACCAATCATGTAATGGTTTCATTGTAGCTTAATTTATTAGAATATAACTGACCAAATGTAATATTTTTCTTGCTTTCTGTCAGTACCTGAAGCCAGCACTCCTAGTGAAGAATATGAACACCAAAATTGCATTTGGTCTTGATTTTCATTCATTATTCTTTTTTTAAATAGCTTTTTATTTACAAGATATATGCATGGGTAATTTTTCAGCATTGACAATTGCAAATCCTTTTGTTCCAATTTTTTTCCCTCCTTCCCCCCACCCCTTCCCCCAGATGGCAGGTTGACCAATACATGTTAAATATGTTAAAGTGTAAATTAAATACAATACATGTATACATGTCCAAACAGTTAATTTGCTGTATAAAAAGAGTTGGACTTTGAAATAGTGTACAATTAGCCTGCGAAGGAAATCAGAAATGCAGGCAGACAAAAATAAAGGGATTGGGGATTCTATGTAGTGGTTCATAGTCATCTCCCAGAGTTCTTTCCCTGGGTGTAGCAGGTTCAGTTCATTACTATTGGAACTGATTTGGTTCATCTTCATTGTTGAAGAGGGCCACATCCATCAGAATTGATCATCATATAGTATTGTTGTTGAGGTATATAATGAACTCCTGGTCCTGCTCATTTCACTCAGCATCAGTTCATGTAAGTCTCTCCAGGCCTTTCTGAAATCATCCTGCTGGTCATTTCTTACTGAACAATAATATTTTATAATATTCATATACCACAATTTATTCAGCCATTCTCCAATTGATGGGCATCCACTCAGTTTCCAGTTTCTGGCCACTACAAAGAGAAATGACACAAACATTCTTGCACATATAGGCCCCTTCCCTTCTTTAATATCTCTTTGGTATATAAGCCTACTAGTAACACTGCTGGGTCAAAGAGTATGCACAGTTTGATAGCTTTTTGAGCATTTGATTTTCATTCTTAAAGCCAATGATTATTAAACTTGATTAAGAGTCTGAAAAATTGAGAATCTGAAATTTTGAGAATTGCCTTTACCAAAACAAATTGCTTTACCTAAGTCTCAGAGTCCTTAAATTGCTTGTCTATGGTCATACTTCTAAAGATGAGATAGGTTTGGAATTCAAGCCTTTCTGACTCCAACTCTAGAATGTTATGTATTGTGCCACAATGATATGAAAGAAAGGAAAAAATGAGAAAGGTGGAAATGTGAACAAAATAATTTTGCATGTGGTTGCTCAAATTCTGATTATTTGGAACTAAATGAAATATTTTATATTCACCCTCAAACAACTGATAGTTGCTTCTTGAATTTTTTGTATATGTATATAATCCATTTTTTGCATATCTATGCAATATGTAAATAGTAATTGATCATATACTGCAAAATGTCATATATTCTTTCTACTGTGGTCAAAAACTGCTTTAAATATACTACTTTTTAACTCTTCACATATTTTTGTCTTTTCTGTTCTAAATTGTGCTTATTCAAGTTAAGTTATTGAAGTTAACAGCACTGCCTTATATCTTGTTTCTCTGTGGATCTTGGTACAGTCAGATTTATTGTTTCAATTTATCAGTAATATTGTTGGTAGGGATACTCCCTCTGATAGCCACCTTGAATTGCTAATTAATTTATGAGATTATGAAATGGGTCAGACATGCCCAGTGCTTTGAGTACTTATTAGGAAAGCACATAATAATATCAGGAAGTGAGACTACAATCCTACTTTAATAAAGCACAGAGGGTGTGGGGGTAAATAGGCAGAGAATATACAGAGACAAAATAAAAAGTGGTTACAGAGGCAGATTTCATGGAGACAAGGAAAGGGTAGCAACAAAATAAGTTAGGAAGAGGTGGAAGAGAATGGAGTTTGTGAGAGGCACCAAGAACCATTCACATAACCATGAATTAGAGTTGGGAACATTTAGCATCATGAACCCAGAGAGAGATGACCAAGAGTTAGAGAGCTCATTTTTATAGGGCTTTTGTGAGAGACAGATCAGCTCTTATCCATGCTACCTGGAGTTTGTTTGTTAGCATATTCAAATTATCTCATAGTTATCAGTAAAACTTTGAAGATAACATACCCATGTCATCTCGAAGTTAAGAATGACATTTGATATTCTGTTCTTACTGTGGATGTCTGAAACACATTATGGGACTGAAAGGCCCTGACACAAAATCTAGAACTTCCCTTGATTCAGCACATATTACCAGGATATGATTTTTGTTTAATATGTGATAAAATCTGTGAAATATATGCCTTTGATTTTTGGGATGATATACACATGACTTCTTGGTTCCCCTTTGCAATCTTGCTTCCTGCTATTGTAACTTTATACTGACTACTTATAAAATTACTGTACTGGTTAAAATGAGGCATGATGGTCAACTAAACCCAAACAAGCCATAATTTTAGCATATACCATTACTAGATCATTCTAGTAACAAATATAAGTGAAACCAGAAGAATAACAAATATTTACAAAATTTGCCAGATCTGTCAGAATGTGAATAGTAGTTGATTCTCATCATTGATGGTATTGATGATAAAATTTGCAAACTAACAATTTATTATATAATATGCTATTTAAGGAAATGAATTATCACTCAAGGAATTTAATTGGGAAAGACAACTAGATGAAGTCAAAAACAAAAAAGAAAAACACATTTAAACATGAATAGAGATCAGTTTTCAAAGTATCTCAAAAAAGGAATATATTACAAATAAATGAAAATTTGTGGCCTTGTCCTCCCTTAGAAGATGTCAAAGAAGATATAAGTAACTATCAACTCATACTCCTATTTTCTGATCTCTGTAACATTTTGGGAGAATCATTTGGGAGAATGCATACATCCATGGTATCAGTGATGAAAACATAGGAAAGTTAGAATAAGCAAGTATTTGTATAAAACGATTTATAGTAAACGACATCTTCATAGTCATGCAACTAATTGAGTAATATAAAGAATACAAGCTCCCACTATGCTTTTGGTTTATTGATTACAAAAGAAACATATGACTTAGAAAAATGTAGACTAAAATACTATTTGTTCATTTATATGTTAATAATTTGGTAATATAAGCTTCCTTAACAGATACAACTGTTCAAGAATCAGTATGGATAGAAGTATAAAACAGGAAGAAATATTCTAGTCCAAGGTATTTGCCACTGTCATGAAATACAAATGGAAGAGAGTGTCTTTCCAAATTCTCCTTTTTGGGATGATATATGCATATATTGTACAACCATCCCAAAAGGACAATGACTTGGACCCAGAACTCAACAGGAGAATGAGAACAGACTGGATATAATTATGCTATGTAACATAATGTGCACATATGTTTATATCTTAGGTAGACATTTCAGATAGAAAATGAACTGGGAACAATAATAAAAAGGAAGAGAGCAGGTTGAAATAAATTTGAAAAATTATGCACCCAATTTTAAAAATCCTAAATTATTCTTTGCCTCTACTGTATCATTATTATTTTTTAACATTTGGTGAGGCTTTGTGGCCATGAATCACGGAATACTCCAATCTCAGTAGAATCAACATTGCAGGTAACCTAAAGGGCAATTTCTAAATTTAGGTACAAAGATGGCATCTATCACATATGTGACCAGAAAAAAGATGGGTTAGTCAGCTTTAAGAGAGAATGATAATAAATGTTCAACCTGAGCTTTGTACTAGTATCCAAGGCATTAAAATACCCATTGGAAGGCTGACAGGGATAGTTATGGCTAAGCAGGAAACTTCATCCAACTTATATTGAAAAAGGTTATATACAGAGATTGGAAAAGTAACAGAGGATGAATATAGAAGAATAACATGATTATATAAGAAAAGTTTCAGTAGTGAAATGCAAAACTCAGAATTAATTGAATTTATTGGGGAAATGTGCAAGAAATTTTAAAATAGTATTTTTGTTCATTTTTAAAACTACATTAAAGAAAGAGGACCAAAAATGAGATAGTGGTTTGTTAACATCATCATCATCATCATTATCATCATCATAATCATGATATATTTATTAAGTGGTTACTGTATTCCAGTCTCTGTACTAAAGGGAGGAGATATGAAGGAAGGTAAAATAGTTCTTTTCCTCATGGAGCTCATATTCTAATGGGGAGAAAGTATACAAACGATTATATAAATCTAGCATATATATGTTATAAGTTATGGTAAGTTACAACAGAGATAGTTAATTCCTATTTTTCTTGTGTTTCTTCTGCTAATAAGAAGGGACTTTGGCTTCGTAAGTACAGAAAGCAAAATGGCTAATAGGGAGTTGAAATTAAAGTAAACAAGGAAGTAGTAGTAAGAAAGCACTTAGATATTCTTGGTGATTTAGCCCAAACTATATCCAAGTCATTTAGCCCAAATGAACTACATCCTTAACTCCTGAAATCATTGACAGATATGATCTTTAAATCATAGTGAGAGATATTTCAAAGATTATAGCAAACAGAAAAAACACCACAGAACTAGAGAAGAATGCATTTTGCTTTAATTTTCAGAAATAGTAAGAGAATGGAGTCTTCAAATTACAGGCAAGTAATCATAATTTCAAGTTACTAGGAAAATTCGTGAATGTATTAATAAAGAAATGATCATTGAACATCTTGATAAGAAAGTCGTGATTACAAAGAATTAACATGACTTTATCAAGGAAAGGATATGTCAAACTAATCTAATTTCATTTTCCCTCCCTCCTCCTTGGGGTTATTAAACTTCATGTGGGAAATGCCTAAAATAGAATTTGCCTAGATTTTAGAAAGGCATTTGTTGAAGTGTTTCAAGCTATTCATCTGGAAAAATAAACACATGTGGACAGTAATTTGAAGAATTTAGAACCAGTTAAAAGCCAAATGCAAAGAAAAATTATTAAGGACTTAACAGAAACTTGGAGGAAAAGTCTAGTGCAATGACACAATGATCTCTGCTCAATGCTGGATTGTTCAACATTTTATTAACAGTAATATGGGTACAGATGAATATGGCATACTACTCGATGTTTAAGAAAAAAAACTAGAAAATAACATCTAACACACTGATTTATGAGGTCCAAAAAGACTGATAGAAATCAGATTCAATTTAAGAAGATAAAATTTCATACATTAAAAAAAATACATATACCTTTAACCCAACATGACCGTTGGGTTAAAAGGATGCATTTAAAGTCTAACATTTGGATTCAAAAATCAAATTCATGTGGACAAGATGGTGGAAGTGTAGTTGAACAACAAGTCATTTTTAAAAGACTTAGGACATTTATGAGATACTTTAAACTCATAATTAGTCAATGTTGTGATATGGTGGGGGAAATAGTTAATGCCATCTTAAGTTGCATTGAGAAGCATAGCTTCCAGGAATAGGGAAGAGTTAGGCACTTGCCTTGGTCAGATCACATTGGGCATATCGTTTTCACTTCTGGGTATCATATTTAGAAAATGACATCAATAGCCTAAAGAGCACCCAAAAGAAGGCAACCAAGGGAATAAAGGGCCTGAATCTATGATTCACTAAGGGAACTATTTATATTGAGCCTAAAGAAAAAAGTGATTACAGGGAATTTGATATTAAGTATTTGAAAGAGCATCATAAATTTAAGTGGGTCATAATTTATAACATATATGCAAATACATGTATGCATATATATTTATATTATGTATATGTATATATGCATATGTTATGTATATATGGATGTATATTGCATATATACCATTAAGAGATAATGAGTTCTCCTTTACTTATAGTCTTCCAGTAAATGTTAGATGACTGATATATTAGATATGTTGTAGTGCAGGAAGTTTATGTTGCATTAAATGGTTTTAGCAGTTCCTTCCAAATCTAAAATGATAAGAGTCTTTGGGTGATAGATCCTCTTTGGAAGATCATGGAAACATAGGATAAAGAATCTTGAATGGGTTGTGAATTATTACAAGAGGAAATATTGACATTGTTGAGATAATGGATGCATTTAAACATTGAAATATATTACATTACATCCCCTTTTTCCTCATGATCTTTCTAGAAAAAAATTCTCAGATGTAACCTTTCTTTGTATTTTTCCACTTTGACTAGTTAAGAGGTAAAACATGTGCTACATTCTATCATTAGACCATAATTTCTATTTCCTTTTTTAAATCCATCATAAACTCAGGAAATAGAACATTTTTTTTATAAGCAGGAAACAGCTTCCTTCTAACAAGTCCTCATTATTCTAATCTCTTTATATTTCTTCTTATTTTTTTACTTCTATTTTTCTTTCCCACAACTGCTTCCCATTATACTTATTTTTTTTCTGTAACATTGTTTCTTTTTTTGACAAGAAATATCTGAGATTACATCAAAGGACACCAAATGAACTACCAAAATTTCAAGAAAAATTCCATTCAAATGAAGACCTGAAATTTCACCAAATCATTGGTATACCAAACATACAGTATAAAAATTGACGAAAAATAAACCAAAAAAAAAAAAACAAAACTGGGTTTGTGATTCTGAATTTACAGAAAACAATATATTTTCAAGATTTGTGGGGGGATGGGGAGGGAAAGAACTTTAGTAAGAAAAAAAAACTCTAACTAAAACAGATTTATTGAGGGTAACACTTAAAAAAAAATGATTTGGGTATTGATCATTTTTAATCTTCTGCTCTGAACAACTGGGAGATCTATTACAGCTTGAGCCTGCAATGAAAAGCGGGTCTGTTCTTTAACCTGCCCCAATTCACTTGGACATATTTTATATCTCAGGGGATTCAGCCACAAAGTCCATTAGAGCTTTGGAGGCAGTCAGGTCAAATCAATTGTCCATACTGCAGACAGGGTAACCATCATTTACTGTAATTCACCCCCGTCATGGTAGAGGAGAGGAAAGGTTAAAAGCTGTATTACCATGAGGACATCTCATCTATCTTTCAGTATATTGGTAATACCTAAACATTGCTTAAGGGACAGGATGTATGACCTTAAGTTCATTGCTCATTGGCTATCCACAAATTTTTAAAAAATGATCCTTTGGATTTTTATTTTAAAAATGCTTATGAGTAAGAATTAGTAAGTATTCTCTTAAAAAATCTGAAAAAAAATTTGCCCTGCCTGACAAGATATATGCAAAATATAACTGAATGCTTAGCAATGAAGCCTTGAATTATTCTGAATTGCTTGAATGATTGATTTCTCCTTCCCGCCCACCCTTTCTATCCCTCCCTCTGCCAACACCAACTCATATATAGATATATGCATGTGAGAAACAATTTGTATTTTTAGTTAAATTTGAGGTACAAAGATAAGCCCAAACTATGGAGGAATTAATTGTTATTCTTGTTATTGTTATTATTATTTATTATTATTTAACTTAACAGTGATTGAAGGAAGTTGGGGTGCCTTGTTAAAAAAAACTCTCTTTTTCTGGAGAAATGTTATTGACAAACTTACTCAGATCTTGTAAAAAAAAGAAACTTTCACATCAGGCAGCAATATGGGCATAGAAGCATTCTTAGCACTGTATTTAAGAGCATGATCTTAATTCATAAACATAGTGATTATATCATCTCAATGATCTACAGTTTGCTCTACTTGAAATGCTATTGTGCTTTTGATCTGTAGTTCAGTATCCTGAAAAGTTACTTCCTGGAAAAAAATGGAGCATATTCATATCTAAAGGACAGACTTCACCCAGCATTTTTCAATGTTAGAGGTGAGGTTATAAAGGCAGTTTTGACATTTCAATATTGCTTCCAAGTTGTTTTGCATAGATTCTGACCTTAATCTTTTTCCACTAGATTTTTAGACTGGCTTATTAGAAGTATTATTTTTGATTTAAGGAGAGCTAGTCATCTCTGATGTGAAGCTGGTAGGTAGAAGATGTATGCATATGTGGGGAGCATAACTGGATAGGCATAAATAAAATTTTGATTTTAAGGAAGAGCTAAATGTGCAAAATTTTTTGAAATCAGAAAAAAAAAAAACCAAAGCAAGAAACATCTATGCTAAACCTACTAATGTGTTCTTTGCTTTTTCATAATAGGTGAAAGGAACAGAATCCAAAGAAAGAACATTAGTTAATTTCTCTAACTAACATTTTAGGAAAAATGATCCAATTTTAGAGAATGTAAGGCTGAAGCAAAGGACATATTTAAATATGCATCTCCTTTCAGCATACTTTGGTTATAGTATTACATAATTGGTCAGATTCTTTATTTCTCTGTTAATTAATATTATTTCTTCTTGCAAAATTCATGATCAATTTTAAGGGAATATTGTAAATAAAAGATATATGGCATGGAGATGAATAAAAAGATAAGAGACAAGAATATATTCAAAATAACTTCCATAAAATTATGTGTAAATGTAGAGATATTTATGTTAGCCTTGAAAAAGTAACCAGCTCAAAGCACAAAAAGTATCTTGATAAATATGATTTAAGGCATTGACTTTGACTCTACAGGTCTGACTCTCACCTTTTAGTTAGAAGATGATAGAGGATGATTCTAGACTAGAGCAGACAGAAGCTTACTCACCAATAAAACAGAATGATGTCAAAATATCTATCACACAGGACAATGTGCTTCAATTTCCTATGGTATTACTTGCTGAGGACTAGGAAGAGAGAAAACTGGAAAGGTGAGTGATAGATCTTTTTTCAGAAAACATCAGTTGGCAATTCTACACCTGTGAGAATAGGGGTTAACCACAAATGTTCCACAATCTCAGTATAAGGAGATCATAAGTCACATGATTTGACTTAGATCTACAAAGTAATCCTGTCTTCATAATCCTCAATAATACTCAACATTTATATATTACTTATATGCCAGGCACTGTGCTAAACACTTTGGAAATAACTCGTTTGATCCTTTGAACAATCCTGCTAAGCAGATGCTACTGTTATTTCCCATTTTACAATTGAGGAAATTGAAGCAAACAGATGCGAGTGTTCATTTATTTTCAGTCATGTCTCACCACACTTGAGTTTTTTTCCGAAGAGATATTGGAGTGGTTTGCCATTTTCTTCCCTGGCTCATTTTACAGATGAGGAATCTGAGACAGACAAAACCAAGTGACTTGTCCAGAGTCACTCAGCTAGTTAAGTATCTGAGGTCAGATTTAAACTCAGATCTTCTTGCTTCCAGATCCAGTATTCTATCCATTGGATAATCTAATTGCTATTTTTTTTTTTACTTTTAAGAATCAAATCAAAGCATATCTCTTTACATTTCTGCCTGATACTCCTAGTTCTAATTTCTAGTGCCAAACAGAGCAAAGCAAGCCTCTTGTAAAGATGACATACCTTCAAATACTTGAAGACAGCCATTATTTACTATCTTTCCCATCTCTTTTCTTCTTCTTCAATTTAAATAGTTTCAGTCCTTCCAGTTAATACTTGGATTATATGCTTATCAGTTTTCTCTTTAAGCATGGAAATATATTTGCTTAACTATGAACAAAAAAAAGTAAAGAATGTCTATTATTCATATTATAATACACAGTTGAAAGGAGATCCTATAAAGCAGGTCCATCTGTACATGTATCTTGAATAGATTCTAACAATGAGAAATTGTTAGAGACCATAATTATGTTCATCTTTCTTTGCCTCTAGTAATGTCCTTAAAAAGTGTCATGAAGAACTACATAATACTCAAGATGTAGACTGATTGTAGTAAAGAAGTGGTTTCAAATTCAAATAAAAATGATTTCATTCTCCACATGTTGACTTAGAAAACCACGAATCAACATTATATATGTGTAGAGATATATTATATTATTTTTGTACTTATTAAAATTTACTACTTGCAATTTTTTTCCTGGTTCTTCAGCATTAGGGAGTTTTGTTGACCAAAAGACCATGAGTTTGACACTCGGCAGAGTATATAGGACTGTTAATTCTCTCATTCTAGACATTTCAATCTTTTAACATTTCATTGGATCCATAATATATCCAATATGAATATCTCCTCCACTAGCACAGATCACACTATCTATTCTTCTGACCCCTTATGATTCTACTACACATTCTCCCAGAAATCATCTATAGAGAGTCCATGAAATATATGGAAAGCCTTTCTCTAGGTCTTTTATCCTTGTAGATACCAGTGCAGCACTCAAGTTGTCCACCTATATCTTTGCCTATTTTCTAATCAGATATCTCTTTGATATGTTTTATATACTTCTTTGCTACATGTTGTCATTGATAATATATTATAGCCAACTTGTGCCCACCATACATTTTTTATCATCCTTTGGATCACCTGAAATTTTGATTCTTTTCAGATTGTATCAGTCTATAACTTGTACCAATACAATATTATTAGAAGAAAACTAATTTGAAAAAAAAAGAGGGGGCTGTTTTTCCCCCACAAAGTAGCCTAAGGTATTTGAAAGAGCTGTGCAGTTGTCGCCTCTTTATCCTTTATTCATTCAGTTTTAGACCCACATAATTTCTCATTGTTAGAATCTATCCAAGATACATGTAAATGTACATGACCTGCTTTATAGGATCTCCTTTCAACTGTGTATTATAACATGAATAATAGACATTCTTTATTTACTTTTTTTTGTTCATAGTTAAGCAAATATGTTTCCATGGTTAAAGATAATATGGAGGATATATGGAGGATCTCTTTAAGAGTTTGGAACTATCAGCATGGTGACATCCATGAATAGAGGGATCCAGAGGATCCTGTCATCTAAAATATCTCTCCCATTTGAATTCTGTCTTGGATAAGAGAGATATTTAAATGGCTTAGTGGACAGAATCCTGGGCTGGGAGTTAGAAAGACCAGAGTTAAAATATTTTCTCAGACACTTACTAGCTGTGTAACTTGGGAAAGTCATTTAACTTTTGTTTACCTCTATTTCTCCAAGTGGGCAGATAATAACACCACCTACTTCACAGGATTGTCTTGATGATTAAATGAGATAATCCTTCTAAAGCAGTTAGAATAATACCTGGTACATAAGATTTTCCTTCATGATTCTCCTTTTTCCCCCTTGCTTTCTGTCCTATATTTCTGTTTTATGCTTCATTTAAATATTTATAATCATAAGATTGTCAAAGTTATTTTTGTTGCTGCATTTCTCAAGGAAAATTATATATATGATATACACACATATATATATATATACACATATTTGTGTATACATACATACATACATATATTAATATGGGAGATATATTGTAGTCTCCTCACAGAATCTAAGAGTTGGAAGAAACTTCAGAGGTATTCTAATCTAATTTCTAGAAAAGAATCTCTCCAAAACATACTTTCCCAAAGTGATCTAGTCTCTACTTAAAGGCTTTTATTGAGAAAGAACCTGCTGTCTACCAAATAATTCATTGTATTTAGAACATGTAGGCTTGCAACCAGTCTATATACTCACCTTTTGAACTTCCCCTTTATTCCTAATTCTTTATTCTGGAACTAATTAGTACCAGTCTAATCTCTTCTCCATAAAATAGACCTAGCAAACACTTGGAAACTACCAAAATACACCAACTCTTACATGTTTCTTTTTCTCTAAGCTAAGCATCATTACTCCTTTCAGTTGATTCCCCAAATGGTGAGATTTTGAGGTTCTTCATCATACTGGATACTCTTTAGATGATCAAAGTTCTTCCTAAAATGTGTCATCTAGAAATTAACACAACATGCAATATATATCCTGATGAGAACAGATTTTTTTTGGGGATTTTGATATCCTTAGTACTATGTTTTTCTTAATATAAACTGATATCATGTTAGCCTTTTTAAAGCTATACCATATGCTATACTTATTCAGCTTTCAGATCACTAATCCCTCCCAGATATTTTTTCAGAAAAACTTGTTTAGCATGACTCAATCATCTTGTTCTTTCAAAGGTGACTTTTTGAACCCAAAGGTCAGATTTCAAGTTTATTTCCATTAAATTACATTTAAAAAATCAGATTGAGTGTCTTAACCAATCAAATCTTTTTGAATACTAAGTTTGTTTAATATGTCATTTAGTTTTGTGTCAACTGAAAAATTTGATTAAAATGTCAACCATGCCTTTATGTAAATCATAAATAAAAGTTTTAAAGAGCATAGGGTCATGAACATTTCATTGAAATACTTCATTTGGGATCTCCTTCATTCTTGAAATTGAACCTCCACTGACTAATCTTTGTATCTGTCTATTCAAATAGTTCCAAATTCATCTGATTATACTTTATTGTATTCCCAACTTTCCATGTTTTCCTACAGAATAGCAAATATTTCCTATATCTGCAGCTTTCCTTTATTTCCACCACTGTGGTAAATGTAAATTAGCATGGTGTGTTATTGTTGAAGCTGTGCTAATATCACTACTTTGTTTCCTAAACATTCACTAGCTATTTCCAAAATTTGTTAGGAAATCAGAATTGGGCATATTGGAATATAGGTTGCAGCCTTCACCCTCTTCCTTTTTCAAAGCTTTATATATATCTTGTATGTATCTTGAAGGTAGGAACTGGTTTTTATTTTCTTTTGTATCCCTAGCTGTTAGCAAAATGCTTGGCACACAAGAAACAATTACTAAATGCTAGTTAATTGAGTTACTGGATTTATGGATCATACTATATAGAGATGGAAGGAACCTTACAGAATACCTGCTCCAACCATCTCATTTAACATAGAGAAAAAGAGACTCAGAGATATGAACTGATTTAGTAGCAGATTCAGATTGGGAGTGCAGTCCCTTTGACTTCAAATTAATTGCTCTTTTCCTAACTCCACATTACTTCTATAGTGCCTCTCCAATTCTCCATAGTCATTCAATGACTAATAATAGTGCTTGAGAAATCACATCTTTTAGTTCTTTCACTTTCTCAGTGTATAATTTTCTTGGGTTTGGTGCAATGACTTCATTGAATTCAACTGAGTATCTCTGATTTTCTCTTTATTTGTCTTGAGATTCACCTCCCTCTCTACTATTTTTATTTTGCCCTTTCTAGTCCAAAAAATATTTGCTTAAAAAAAACAGATTAAAGGTTGAGTAGTTCTACCTTCTCTTTATTACCTTGCATTATTATTTCATCCAATTTGATTATCAGTGTTATTTATTTTTTGATCTTCCCTTTTTCTTTGTAACTAAAATGAATGTTCTCCTTTTTGGACAACAGAAAAATCAACTGCTAGCTTTTAAATAATCAAAAGCAACAGACATTGTTTGTAGGCTGTTTTATTTGTGCACTATGACTGTGAAAATGGTTTGGAGTGCAATTGTCATTTTCTTATATTTTCATCATCTCATTTTTAAAAAAATATATGTAGAGACCATTCTGATGAATAGAGACTAGAAAATAGGTTTGTAGATCAGTCAGCTTTTGGTGTCATTCTGATCATTTTAAAAAAATATTTATGATCTGAGACTTTTTCTAATTATTTGTTTTCTTTCCCTCTTTTTAGTTAGTTAAAAAATAACTCAATATTTAAAAAAAATATTGCCATCATAGATTTCCTTAAAACACACATATATGCATATACATATGTATATACATACATATATATGTATTTGATCTTATATGGTTCCTTCTTCCATATTTTTCTTCTTCAGTGCCATTTTGACTTTAATGTTAGGTGCTAGAGAGGTGATATTCTCCAGTTGTAACTAAGGACAGACATATGAGAGTCCACTGCTTATTAACAAGATGCTTAGGCTGGTACAGTTTCCCATGTGGACTTTGAAGTAATGCATAAATACTCTATTTTTTTAATGCTTATTATAGGTTGTAGAAAATGACTTTTGACTGGATGCAAAACATGGGATGCAGTAAAGGGCACTTAATTTTCTAAATTTTCCTCCTTGCTTTGCCTCTCTTTTAGTTTTTGTCTTCCTTTCACATGCCCAACTACATTTGAGTGAGTAGGACAAGATTCCTATAAGTCTCCATGTTTGCAGGTAAGGGGTACTAGAAAATGACTGATTCCAATGTTCTCTCAGACATTTGAGTTAGTACTCAGTAGAGGAAAGGCAAAAAATGATCTGGTTATTTCCAGGTGCATAGCCTAATCAGTACAAATATTAATAATTAATATTCCAAGGAGCTGACATCTTACACATTTAAAAACAAAACAAAAACATTGTTCTTTTAATAGGTCATTTAAAAGGTTTCAGATAGTTATTATCTACTTCAAAGAAAACTCTTAAATCTTAATATATAAGGAAAATACATTTTATTGTACTAATGTTAATATGACTAATTCGCTTACTGAGAAACAAATCTCTAAAATTGTAGTTGCTCTGTTCTTTTCAATACAGAAAAAGAAATAAATGGATCTATAGGGTGGATCAGGGACTTATCTATCACTTGGTCTTACAGTTACAGGCAGTGACACCTGCACTTATGAAATAGTCTTAAGCAATTGCAAAATTAATTAAGACATTTTTAACCATTTACCATATTCCAGACACTGAGCTAGAAATTGGGAAATACAAATACAATAAATGAAACAGTCTCAACTGTTATGTGACCAAAATTTACCTAAAATAATGTCATAGACTAAAATGTTACAGACTAAAATGTTACAGCTTAATATGTTCATTACAATGTTAATTCTAAAGAAAACTGTTATAGAAGTGCTGACAAATCTGCTCCTTTTAAAAATACTTCCTTTGTTGACCTTTTAGTTTCATCCTTAAATACATTGTAATATTCTGATTTAATGGGGGTCTTTAATCTTCTTGCAAACATCATTTCTTCCATTGCTGCTTACTATATCATGAAGAAATCTTAAGGTTCTTCAAATAAGTTTCATTTACATCAGTGTAGCCCTTGGAAGCCAAACTCATTACTCATGGAAAATTTGATGTATTTTCAGAATGAAAAGATTTTTGAGCTTTTTTGTCTTCTGTAAGGTAAATTCTTTACTTTTGTTTGACTTTCTATAGGAAATATTTTCTTATTTCATTTCTTATTTCTTTCTTCCCTTTTGTTGATAGTTTGTTTGAATAAAATACACTGGAGCTGTTATAATCACATACTTTTTACCCCTCTTTCCATTTTATCTTTTTATCAAATTTGTCATTGACTCTAACAAAGAAGGATGATGGGCAATTATGAGCAGTACTGTATCATAAAGGAGAATGAAGCAGTGAAGAGTAAAACTAGTTTAAATGAAGTTTAACTAGAGATTCCTCAAAGCAAAATCATTTCATCATATTAACAGTAAATATGAACTATTTTGTCCCTTCTCTATCAATGTTAATAGTTTTTTTTTTTTTTTGTTTTCTTGCTGTTGATGGTATTTTAAAATCAGGCTAAATTCTTCCTTTATTCTTGTATTTATTTGAAAACTTTCTAGTGATACCTCATTTCAAAGAATACTAGTTTCGGATATACATGTGTAGGAATATGTATATTAGTGTTTACATATATATATATATATATATATATATATATATATAATATACATCATATAGCTATACTCATAGACGTCCAATGTGTATAATATGAAAATGACCTTTCTATATCTATCTTTGTATCATACACTTACCTATAGAAGCTTTAAAAATTTTTTTTTTCTCTTTTGCACCTCTGAACTCCCAAGATATTTTGGAGTTTACTGTCTGGATTTTCTTCTTAAGGACTAGATCTTAAACCAAAACCAATCTGATTTTAATTGGCCACCAATAGATCCTAGGTGAAGCCCCATTTGCTCATTGTTTGGGTCCTGATTGACTCAGATTGAATGTAAATGGCAGCCATTTCTGCTTTTGCCAGAAATCCCCATTCAGATTTATTTATTCAATTATTTATTTATCTATATATTTTTTGGACTAAGTGAAAGAGGAGATTCTTCACTTCAGTTGCTATGTAGCCTTAATCACTGAATGGATGCGACCAATGAAAATGACACTTATTAAAAAAAAATTAACTTAAAAAGGCCTAGATCTTGGGCCATCTCCAGCCATCCTGATCTATATATTGCCACTATACCCAGATGGTTCTGGGGGGGAAAGTAAGGCAGGTGACCTTGCATGGCTCTCCCACACTGCATGTTATGACATCACCTCCCTGATGACATGGTCTTCCTTGAGAACCAAGGACACACAAAAATCTTTGTAGGATTGTTAGAAAAATGAGTTTTATGTCAGATTTTTTTTTTCCGAATCAGTATAATCATTTAATTTGGGGTGTTTTAATTTTAATGTAATTAATTTTATTAATCATTTGTACAACATGGACTAATTCTTGTATAACTGATTTAATACAATTTGATTATGATTAATTTTTTAGCTTTAGTTTTTTGCTGCTACTGTTTTTTTTAAAATCACTATTCATTAATTTCATTGAGCAATATAGTTAGCTTTCTTTTCTTCTTTTCTGGTTTTAAGACTTTTTTTTTTTTGCAAAGTTTATTAATTTTCCTTATCAAATTCTGAGAAAAATTAACATAAAAATTACTAATTTTTCCTATATATTTAAGAGAATTCCATTAGAAACTAGTCCAGAAGACATTTTTTAAAAATATAGGTAGTTCCTATGCTCAAAAAGTTATCAAACAGTGCATACCCTTTGACCCAGCAGTGTTACTACTGGACTCATATCCCAAAGAGATCGTAAAGAAGGGAAAGGGACCTGTATGTGCAAAAATGTTTGTGGCAGCCCTCTTTGTAGTGGCAAGAAAGTGGAAACTGAGTAGATGCCCATCAATTGGAGAATGGCTGAATAAATTGTGGTATATGAATGTTATGGAATATTATTGTTCTGTAAGAAATGACCAGCAGGATGATTTCAGAAAGGCCTGGAGAGACTTACATGAACTGATGCTGAGTGAACTGAGCAGGACCAGGAGATCATTATATACTTCAACAACAATACTATATGATGATCAATTCTGATGGATGTGGTTCTCTTCAACAAAGAGATGAACCAAACCAGTTCTATTTGTTCAATAATGAATAGAACCAGCTACATCCTGCAAAAGAACTCTGGGAATTGAGTGTGAATCACTACATTTTATTTCCAATTCCTCTATCTATGTCCACTTGCATTTTTGATTTCCTTCACAGATTAATTGTACATTATTTCAAAGTCCAATTCTTTGTGTGCAGCAAAAGAACTGTATAGATATATATACATGTATATATATATATATTTAACATGTAATTTAACATATTTAACATGTATTGGTCTACTTGCCATCTGTGGGAGGGGGTGGGAGGAAAGAGGAGAAAAATTGGAACAAGGTTTTGCAATTGTCAGTGCAGTACCCATGCATATGTCTTGCAAATAAAAAACTATAAAAATAAAATATAGGTTGTTCCTTTATTAGCTAGTTCAATTTCATTTTCTGAAACTGGATATATTTTGTATCCTGTTAATTTGGATATTTACCATTTTATAGACAAATTTCCCATTTTCTTTCTCAAATCTCAGTTTAGCTAGTACATAATTTTTTATGGAATGTTCTGATGATTCTTCTTTATTTCTTCTCTCTTTTGCTTAGGAATTCACTTCGTTCATTTTAATTGTGGCAATTTGGTTTTCACCTCTCTTCCTTCTGTTTCCATTTAATTTTTTTGTCAAAATTGTTAGTACATTCAGAGAACTAGATCTTACCTTTTAAAGTCTTATTTTCCAATTTATGCATTTATTTTCAATTAAAAATCATCTTTTAAGAGTTTTTTGGGATTTGTTTGTTGTTATTAATCTAATTGGTTAATTGAACATTGGGTTCATTAGTCTTCTCATTTTGTTAATGAATGTTTTTGGCAATTTTTTTTTCATCTAAGGACTAACTGTATTAGCTTCATGCTAGAAATTTTTATATGAAGTCTTATCATTTCCATTCTCTTTCACAGTTATAAATAGTTTCTAGGTTTTGTTCTTTGGCTCACTCATTAAGTATAACTTAATTGTCTCCTTTTAGGTATTTATGTTTTACCTATTTACCATTTTCATTATATCATGGTATACAAAGAATATATCTCATTTAAAAAAAAATTACACATTTATATCTTATTGTGTCCTTGCTCATTGTCTATTTTTGTAAATGTTCAATGTGATGTGCAGTGAAACATACAAATGCTTATTAACTGAAAGATAGTACTAAAACTGATAAGGAGATGAAACCCAACTATATAATAAATACAAGAAAAAAATCTATGAAGTAGTTATGTAAAGAGTGAAAATGAGAGTATGAAACTAATTTTAAATAGATATAGAGACTATAAACAAAGGTATTAGGAAACTTAAATAAGATAATGGATACAATGTATTTTGCAAATCTTAAACGTGGAATATAAATTCTATACATCTATTCTTGTTATTATTAGCTGCAGGCTTAGTGATGATTTCATTTTCTAAGCCATCTACTGTATTCTTGCTGAATTCAAGCAATATTTATAGATCAATTCAGGGGTGTGCTTAAAATGTTTAACAATTGGACTTTCCTGGAATGAAAAAGATATGCAGAAAAACCATTAACATTAATCTGTAGTTTTTAATCTTAATACTTTTATAAGTCTAAATAATTAACAAAACAATAAATCAAACCCTGATTGAAGTAATGGTATATTACTGAGAAGGCTTTTAATGAAAATATAACGATGGTGTCATACATGCTGATTACAGTTGCCCTTGGCACACTTCTACATATAGATACAGATATACATTCCTTGATTTACCAATTCACAAAAATGTTATATTTTTCACTTTAAATTGTCCCAAAAGTCTTTTCAATTTTTATATTTTCATTTCTATTTGCTATTACATAAATTTTGCACTTTAAGAGAACATCAAAGTATACTAAAACTATTATTAAGTTTTTGCAATGTAGTTAATTCTTTATGAATTTAAATTTTATGCCCATTTGTGCGCATATATTTAATACTGATGTTATTTCCTTTCCATAGTTCTTTTAAAGTTCAAATAAAAATGGATTTCTGTGGGCCGCATATTCACTTAGAAAGACACAAATACATTACGTTGTACTGAATTTCTATTTATTTTGTTAAACATTTTTCAATTATACTTTAATCTGGTTTGGTTTAGGCCTAAGTTGGGAATTTGGAGGGCTACATGTTTGATACTTCTGCTTAATTTACTTTTATCTCTAGTGTGAATTTTATTTTTTTGTTTTTGCTTTTTTTGAAAGCATAAATGCAAATCCTACTTCACTCACAATCATGGGATAAAAAATAAATCTAATTCCAGATTTCATCCTTATATATAGGGTCTTTATAGATGTATTTCTTGCATATATTATGTTGCTCAGTTTTGTCTTTTTATCACTTGTCACTCACTAATTAAGTATTGCTTAACTGTCTAATTTAAAATTATGATGGTTGGGTTTCTTTATTTTCTCCTTTTTTTGTCTTTTGTATGCTTTTAAAAAATCTCTCTTCTCTTCAATACTTTTTCTTTGAGATTAACTTTGCTTATCATGTTTCAATGCCAGGTTATTCTTAAGATTATCTACTCCCAATTTTATCTCTTAAATTTATTAAAATTAATAATAAAGGAAAAATAAATTTCATTTGTTTTGTTTTCTATTCTGTCTTGTCCCCTTAATTATTGTAGGTTTTCCCCCTACAAATTTAAATATTTAAAATCTTCCCTTTCATATCCTATAACTGTCTTTAAAAAGCAAAAACAAAATAATAAACCCCAAACAATTAAGTCTTCTCCCAAGACATTTTCCTTTACTTTGTTACCTCATTATTTATTCTCTTCCAATTATAAAGGAGAAGATATAGGATATCCAAACTCACGTGATGAAGTCATAATATTTAGTTATAAATGATGAGATTTTAATGTGGTAACAAGGTATTAATCAAACTGTAATATATATGAATTTGATATTATCAAATATTATCAATGTAGGTATCCCAATATAACTACTCCTTCTAACAAAGCAGTTTGTCTTCTCATTCTTTTATTTCCAGTCCATGTCTTCCAAATCTTTTGACAATATTTAGATAGCAATGGAGTATATGGGCTGTCCATCCTTTGTTTATGCTATGAGCAACTTAACTCCTTTTCTGTTGATATATTTTCCTAATATTCCTATCCTAAATCTGAAGGGCAGGTAAGTGATATAGTTGATATAATACTATTGGATATACTTTCCCAAAACAATCTACCCATTCTCCTACTCCTTTATAATTCCATCCCAGTTCATTTCCCATTCATGGACTTTTCGAGACATATATTATGACCAATTCTATAGGCAAATAACACTAAATAACTAAGGAGTATTTAATCTTTTATTTGGCAAAGATAGGACTTTGCTTATTTTAGGTACGATAAAATGTGCCTCACAGTCAACAATACAGTGGATAGAACACTGGGCCATGAGTCAGGAAAATTAAGCTTTATGAGGTCAAATCTGGCTTCAGATACTTTCTGGCTGTGTGTATATATTTGGGCAAATTACTTCACCCTATTTGTCTTAGTTTCCTCATCTGTAAAATGGAACATAGAAGGAACTCACAAACCATTCCAGTATCTTTGCCAAGAACAGTTGGACATGATTGAACAATAACAACACATGAAAATGATTTTCCTAGCATGTATATTGTAATTTTTCTAGCTAGGTTTTGTCAGCATCCTTCAGTCTCTGACTACCAGGGCTCCATGAGTTTTGGCACAAATGTGTTTGAAAGAGTAGACATGACTACCTGATACTTTGATATGTGTGGCACCTTAAAACTTCTAGAAACATAGAGTCAGCACTTGGCCAAGAATTAGCCCAGTGCCGGAGAATATTAACACTGACAATGAACTCTGTAGTATGAGTGCCACTTCCAAAATACTAGCCCAGCATCCTGAGCTAACTTTTCTTTTATAGTCTGAATTTAAGGAACCTCAGGAAGGGAGAGAGATTGGTGCTGTCAATAATGTTCTTGGCAACAACTACTGCCTTCCTGTTCCACGGATCAATTGCCCTGCCTTCTCAATTGAGAGAAAACATTCACACATCTTGCATTTCACAGCAAGGACCTGTGCTGAGCCAACTTTCAGCTCTTGCATATTGAAATCAAGAAATGAGAACGCACTTCAAGAAATGATTATCCTTCACAGTCAAAGGATATTGATACAAAATTTCTAATTATTCTTCCCTGCTGTCTCCTTGGGTCTTTAGTTTTAAAATACATTTTTTTCCCTCTAGGATCACTGGTCCTGTAATGTTTTGAAGTAATTTGTTATACTCTAATAGCAGGCCCCCATTTTAATTTGTGGATGACAGACTTTTCCAGAAACCATGCTGCTCTAATTGTGTAGGATAAAGTTATATTTAGTTAAAATTCTACTCTTGCTTTGCTTTAAAGAGTACAGAAACTGAGTGTTGGCATTATTAGCTCTTAGCTATTATTGTTGGCTTGAATAGATTTGTATCACAGATCGGATGTATTATCTCTTTTAAACAGTTAAAACTTGCTATACTCTTCTTTTTTCAGCATTTCTTTAGGATAAAGGCATCCAGAGAGATCTTTGGTTCCAGAATAATTTATGTAATTAGAAGGGCATAGTGGATAAATACTTTGTTTTCATGTCCTGGATTCAACTTCTTTTTCTCATATACTGACTTTGTGTAATTTTTCTGTCATCTGGAAACTTTCTAAGACTGTGCGTTAGAGAAAAAGGGACTAAACTCCATTGGTAAAGGGAATTCCCTATAGCAATTAAATCAAGATCTAGATCTATGATATAATCTAGCCCTTCCTTTTCAATATATTTATATTCTCCTCTATGCTCTCTATGACATAGCCAAAATGTTCTTTTCTCTATTTCTTACACACAGCCCTCTGTCTTTGAAAACTTGAATTTTGCTATGACTGTCCCCAAAGTTGCCAATATCTTCTTGTCCAAGGTTCCCTGGCATTTGTCACATATGCCTATAGAAGTGTGTGTTGTTTCTTCTGGAAAAAGGTAAGATTCTTGAGGTCATGTAATGTATTCCTATCTTTCTCAATCAGTTAGTCAATAAACACTTACTTAGCACTTACTATGTGTCAGGCAGTGTCCAATACAAGGAAAGGAAAAGTATGGTCTTGATTTTTAAAATAATATTTTATTTTTCAAAATACTTGCAAAGATAGTTTTCAACATTCACCTTTACAGAATGCTGTTTTCCAATTTTTCTCCCTCTCCTTTTTTGCAAGACAGCAATCAATCTTGCAAAAAATATAAGCAAGTAATAGGTTAAATGTGCAATTCTTCTAAACATATTTCTATATTTTCATTCTGCACAAGAAAAATCAGATCAAAAGGGAAAAAACACAAGGAAAACAAACAAACAATCAGAACAACAAAAAGGTAAAAAGTTGTTTTTTGATTTATATTCAATCTCCATAGTTCTTTCTCTGGATATGTCTGGCACTTTCCATCATGTCTATTGGAATTGTCTTAGATCATCTCATTGTTGAAAAAAGCCAAGTGCATTCCCGTTGATCATCACATAATCTTGCTGTTAGTATGTACAATGTTCTTCTGATTCTGCTTACTTCAATCAGCATTTTTTCCAGGTTTTTCTGAAATCAGTCTGCTCATCATTTCTTGTAGAACAATAATATTCCATTACATTCACATACCATAACTTATTCAGCCATTCCCCAACTGATGGGCATCCATTCAATTTCTAGTTCCTTACAAGTTGTTGGTCTCTGTTTTAAAAGGAGCTCATAGTGTAATGGAGGTAAGGGGGAACACCACACAAGTAACTATATACAAACAGGATATGTATATGATTAATTGGAAATAATCTATAGAAGGAAATTATTTAAGCAAAGTGTTTCCAGTAAAAGGTAGTATAAAAGGTAGTAGAAGGAAGCTGGGAAGTCAAGAGGCAGAGATGAAAAGGTAGAGATCTCTAAGTATGCATGAAAGGCAATAAAAATGCTCTGAGTTAGGAAGATGAGAAATAGTATGTAGGCCAGAGTCACTGGATTGTAAAGTATATGGAAGAAAAAAGAAATCTAAAGTATAAGACAATCAGGAAGATTGATAGGTAAAAGTTCTTGTGGTTTGCTATTCTTGGAGAGTTTATAAAACTTAAAAAATTCCATAATAGTCATGTTATTAAAAAACTAGACCAAAAAAAGACTCAAGAAAAATTTAAAAATGTAAAGAAAGTATCCTTCAATTTTTATTCATATTCCATCAGTTCTTTGTCTCGGGATAGGTAGCATTTTTTTTATAAGTCCTTCAGAGTTGTCTTGGATCATTGTACTGATGAGAATAGCTAAGTTACTCACAACTAATCATCTTACAATGTTACTGTTACTTTGCAC
Organism: Antechinus flavipes; assembly: GCF_016432865.1. Classification (NCBI taxonomy): domain Eukaryota; kingdom Metazoa; phylum Chordata; class Mammalia; order Dasyuromorphia; family Dasyuridae; genus Antechinus; species Antechinus flavipes. The sequence goes on from NC_067401.1 coordinate 390,168,489, forward strand.
ACAATACATTTCACTTTTTATCAGTTCATATACATCTTTCTGGGTTTTTTTTAAGAGTACCCTGTACATTATTTCTTACAGCACAATAGTATTCCATCATAACCCCATACCACAATTTGTTCAGTCATTTCCCAATTGATGGGCATCCCCTCAGTTTCAAATTCCTCACCCCATCCCCCCAACAAAACCTGCTATTAGTATTTTTGTACAGATAGGCCCTTTTCATTTTTTTTGTGAAACTATTTTTAACAAGTTATATTAATATTAGGAAAGAAGACTTCTGTCCTGGCAATGTACACAGGATATATCTGTTCTCTTTCTTTCTTACATTGTCCATCATATGCCAACTGTTTCTCCCACTTTTATAACTCCCTGTTCAGAAACAAGGAAGCACTCATACCATAGAATTCATGATCTTTCATTTTTATAGCCACCATTTAGATTCATTAAACAGAACATAGAAATATAACTTGAGGGAAAATAAAACTTTTGACATCTGCCCTCTTGGACAATAAGTATAATAAAGGGGAAGCAAAATATTCACCATGTACATGGTTTCTCTGTTGAGGGAAATTCATCAGCAATCAGACATATTGCTCTGCCTTCAGTTTTCTGGACTGCCAAGAAAATTGTTCACTATTTTCCTTACATTATATTTCTGTGCACATTTATCATTAATTCTTGATAGATTTCCTCTTTCCCTCTTTAGAACAAAGAAGAGTAAACTTTTTTTCCCCTCAGAGACAGTGAGGATCTAAATGATCCTGAATAAACACTAAATATCACTGTCTGTGGAGAAATAGTCTCTACTGCTTTCCACTAAAATGAAAAAAGTATATAGAGAACAGGAGTAACAAAAAAAAAAGATAAAAAATTTGTATGATAGAGAGAGGTTTGATGGTTGCATGGTGAAAGTGAGAGATAATGTGACTGAGCAGTCTCCATTGTAATCTTAGTGATGTCTGGGGGAAGTATTTCCCAAACACTGGGTAAACTCTATGGTGATATTGGGAGGGCATGGACAAGAGTCACACAGAGTGGGCAGGCATGGATGCATTGTGAACTGCCTAATGGTTAGGAATTTCTAAATAGATGAGAACACAAATCTATTTCAGTTTTTCAGTAAATCTTTAACATCTGTTAAAGTTAAGATCATTCATATGACTACAAACTTAACCAGGCAGGAGACAAAAGTTTATAATTGAATATTGGCATTTTCTATTGTCAGACCTTCAATAACAATATGCAACTTGCATGATATGGATGAAACAGTAGAGAGGTACCTTTTTGAAAGATATAGTGATGCTGAAGGATTTCAAGAAGAAAGAGTACACTTGTTTTTCTAAAGGACAAAGTCAAGAGAGTTTCCATCTACTATTAAAAACTAATTTAACAAAAAATTAACATAAATAAACACAATTCTGTTACTACTGTGTAATGAAATTGCTCCTAAAAGTCAAGAAAATAGGGTGGCATAGAGTAATTGACTGGTTCTATATAAGGCTGTTTTGATGTTTATTTTGACATGAATAGTAACCAAATGAATGGAACACTTTCCTGTTAAGCAACAAAAGGTGAGGTAAATGAGAACAAATAAAAGAAATATGAATAATTCACTTATTGGGAATATTACAATGCAGATCAGCAGATCATGGTGAGAAAGCTATCATGCTGTAAATGTTCATGAAATGGACTGAAGATGTAGATGTTTATTATATGCTAGAATTATCTTATTACAAATTTGGAAACTAATCTACCAAGGTAGATGTAGCAAGGTAGAAAGTGGCTTTGGATTCAGAGGATATGTATTCCAATCCTGCCATCCTGTGCCTATACTTACTGCTTATGTATACTATTAGGACAAGCAACAATTTTGGACTGTGTGTGGGTTTTTTTTTTTACTTATAAAATAAGGCAGTTTCACCAGATGGTCATTAAAGTCCCTTTTTACTCTAAATCTAAGGTCGTATTAATTGTACACAAGGGCTATTCCAAGTCACCCATTGACAATGTTTTCCTGAGTGTTTCAAGGAAATCATGAGCAGCAGCAACAATAAGCTTCATTCCTAAACTCAGATCAGATAAAATAAGAGATTAAATCAAGGCAGCACTAAAATTTAAATGATGGAAAGTTGAAAAACCTTAGGTCATTGAAAATCTTTACCTAAAGTATACTTCAGAAATTATACCTTACAAACTAGATTTCAAAAATAGCATTGAAATTTCAAATGCCTTTGAAAATGATATGGGCATGCTTAGGCTGGAATTTTAATGCTGCTTTTGAATTTGTACCAAATTGTACCAAAATAGAGTAATCCAACAAATCTGGTGTCTATTATACCCATAATGAATGAACACATTCTCTCATATTATTTGACAGAAAGCTTAGAAACCATTTTAGGACTTGCCTTTAGCACTGTATGAAGGGGTTGTTGCCATAAAATCAGCCATGGGAGAAAAAGTGGGCCTTTCCTAGTATACTCTTAAGGGCAGATGTCAAATGCCATCATGACAAAAGTGACCAGATAGTTATTGAAGGTCTGCAGAAAGACACTAGATGGTTGCACCAATAACTGGTTACTCCATAGAGTAGAAAACGTGAGTGTCATATTCACCCATTATGAAGCAATAAAAAAAGGAATGTGAAAAAGCAAAAACATATAAGAAATTCTAGACTCTCTTAATCAGCAACTGAATATAAATGCCAAAAAATTATGGGGATATGAGGAGTCAAAGCTGTATAAAAAATGAAAATAAACAATACAGTTGTAATTAAAAAACCATACAAATACAAAACTTGTAGGTTGAGAAGTTAAAAAAATCTGAGTTAAGCGAAATATCCCAGAAAACTTATATATCATTAATATAATTAGTAATAGAAAAGTCATGTTAAAAGAGGTAACAGAAACTTAGTTTCTCTGTAAAATGGGAAAGCAGCAAATCCAAATAATACACATAATTATTGGTTCAAATATTTTATATTTGTGCGTGAATCATTAGCAAAATGCTTTGTCTGCTTCCTCTGAAAATATAATCAATCAGTCAATTAGTCATTAAAGCATATTATGTGTGAGGTATTGTACTGAATGCTTTATATTTATCTAATCTGATCTCCTGGGTGGTAAATGTTATTATTATTCCCATTTTACTGAGGAGAAAGTGAAATAAAAAAAATACCCTTGCCTGGGTTTCTCAAGCTAGGTTTGAATCCTGACTCCAGGTGCAATACTCTAAGCCATATTCCACCTTTCTTAAGAGACTATGTGTGTGTGTGTGTGTGTATGTATGTATTTATGTATATGTGGCTGTACACACATGTCCATATACACACATTAATAGTATGTGTATTTAGACTCACCCCATATATAAATATAATATATATACACTCACATATGTTTATATTTTCAAAAGATGATTAATCTAAATATAGACCAATTTTATGTCTTTAGATACTTTATGTATATATCTTCTGGTACCAAGATAGCAGAATAAGGAAGGAACCCTCTAAAGTCCTAATCCTCTCCAAAAAAACTAGGAAATTAACTCAGAAGTGATCTAGACATTTATTTAAAATAATAGTAGACATTATAAAATACCTGGGACTCTACCTACCAAGAGAAACCCAGGAACTATAGGAACATAACTATAAAACATTTTCTATACAAATGAAATCAGATGTATACAATTTGGAAAATATTAATTGCTCATGGATAGGATGAGCCAATATAATAAAAGTGACTGTTCTACCTAAATTAATCTATTTATTCAATTTCATATACTAATCAAACCATCAAAAATATTTTATAGAGCTAGAAAAATAATAAGAAAATTCATGTGAGTCAAGGAGTCAAGGAAATCAATGCAAAAAAAAATGTGGAAAATGTCTAACTATACCATATTCAAACTCTGTTATAAAATGGTAATTATCAAAACTATCTGGTAATGTCTAAGAAATTGAGTGGTTAATCAGTAGTGTATGTTAGGCACAAATTACATTATACTAAGAGACCATAACTAATCCAGTGTATGATAAATCTGAAAGTCTAAGCTTTTGGAACAAAAACTCATCATGACAAAACTCATTATTTGACAAAAACTGCTGAGAACACTGGAAAAAAGGCAGAAACTAGGTAGGGATGAACATTTTACACTGTATATCAAGATAAGGTCAAATTGAGTATATGATTAGTGCATAAAGGATGACAACATAAACAAATTGCAAGAGCAAAAGGTATCTGAGGGTCTTTTCTCAAGTCTCATCTTCTCAGCTTATTTGCTATATTTGTTACTGCTGACCACTCTTCTCTCCATAATACTCTCTGAGTTTTTGTGACATTGCCCTTTCCTGTTTTTCCTCCTACCTAGCTATTTTTTTAGTGCCATTCTCTCAATTATCTTTATGTATCAAGCCCCCAATCTATGAGTTGGCTCAAAATTTATTTCAAAATTTCTTTCTGCCCCTTCTCTTTGAGTAAATTCATTAGCTCCATTATTTTAACTATCATTTTGATATAAGTGGTTCACAAATACACAAAGAGATATTTCAAGTCATAATCACCTTTTGCCTAGATTTTTGTTATAGTATCCCATTTGGTTACTCTGACTTATCAAATTAACTATTGAGAGATCTGATCCTATGTCTTCCCTATTCAGTTCAACTCCAATGGATTTCTTTTGCTACAAGAATACAAAATGAACCCCCTTTTGTATTATCTAAAGCTCTTCACAACTTGATCCCACTTTATCTTTCTAGCCTCATAGCGTATTGCTCCACCTAGTATACTCTATGATCCTGTTACACTATCCCTTTCTCTGATCCTCATACAGAATACTACATCTCCTATCTCCACAACTTTACTCTGTCCATCTCATCTCTCTGGAATGCACTCTCTCTTTATATTGGTAACTCTCTCTTTCTTTTTAGTTGTATCTCAAGCACAGTCTTTGGCATGAAGACTTTTTTGATTCCCTCCTATTGTTAATTACCTATTTTTATATTAATTCTATATAAACTTTTCATGTGTCCTTGTTTTTCCCATTATATTAAATTCTTATATATTTATTTTTTAAATATATTATTTAAAAATTTTGGACTTGGAACCAGATCATACCTGACATATTAAAAGTAGACTTTTAGCAAATACATATTAATTAATATATTAAAATGTATAAAATGTAACCAAAAGGAATGAGTATGCCAAAATGAAAAACTATTCACTATTTAAAACAAAACATCAACACAATTTATGCCAAGAACTGCTGATATAAAATGGAGCCACTTTTTAAAATGAAGATGGCATAAGTTTGCTATCACTTGGTCAGCCTTAAAAATTCATTCTCTTTACTCTTGAACAAAGCTAAGTATTTGAAGTCAAAGAGGGAATCATACCAAAACATTGTATTAATTACTTGATATGTTTGAATGATGACATAAAGCTATGTGGTTCTCCTAAATACATTATATTAAGCAGCCACATAACATTTGAATAACTTTACCTACTGATAACATTTTCTTTGAACTTGAAAAGTGTATTTGTTAATGTGCATCAAGTAGAGACTTTGAAATTGAATATGAATGAATGGATAAAATGTTTATTAACTATATGCTAAGTTCTAGAGATACAAATAATAAAGTAAGATGGTCCTTTATATCAAGGAACTTCACATACATGGGAAAAAACAACACATAGGGAAGATTTCAAGAGCAAGTCAGCTGGAAAAAATGTTTTGTTTCTTAGAGAGTAATGGCAAAACAGATGATTATGGCTCTTTAGTGTTGTGTCTACTAGTACATATCAACAATTTCTGCTTGATAGTGTCATGAAAATTGAGCTATGAGTAGGACTGGTGATCTGGCACTTAGGGCCATTATATCCTTATGCCTTGGGTAGTAGGTGATCTGTGGTTGATTATACAGTAGGTCCTCTCAATTATAGCTACAGGAGCTTGGGTAGAAGCAGGTCTTGTGGGTAGGAAGGAGAAGAACTAAGCAGTGCTATTTTCAAGACTCTTATGTTTAGGATCTTGAGCTGTCCCCATCAGAATCTGAAATGAGATGATAGTTAAGCTTATGATAGTTATTTAACTTACCTGTACATGCTGTTTCCTATGCCTCTCTCAGGTTTTCTTGCTGTTTTAGCTATATTGATTTATTTTTCTTGTGTGTGGCAGTAGATTAGCAGTTGGTAGAATGAATGGCTCCTTCTTTATAGTATTTACTTTCCTGAATGATGGTTAAGAGTGATGAGTGAGTGAAAGATAAAGAGGGTAGTCTGATGACAGGGTTGATGTTGCCATCCAATCTGATTGTTGGTGGCTCTCGGCTTGCTATTATTTATGGTGATCATAAGAAAAATGAATCCCCTTTTCACAGTGATATTCCCTTTCAGTCATGGTAATCATGGGGATGGAAGCAGATCTTATAGTTTGGGAGGCAATGCTATTCCCAGATCTCTTGGGTTTAAGGATTTAGTAGTCCCCATCGGGGTCTAAAAAGATATGATGATCAAATTGACTTGCCTGGAATATTCTGTCTCATATCTTTTCTTCAAGATGCCTTGATGTTTCAACCAGGCTGACTTGCCCACTTAAGATAAAAGTTACACTTATAAACACTTTGAAAAGATTAATTATGAAGATATCAAGGAGAAAGCTGAGAATGTGTGTGCTCACTAAATGCATCTTGAAATCAATATCTAATGGGAAGGACATTATAGTATTGCACATATATGAAATACCAATCGATGCATATTTTGACATGGTAAAAATAAACCAAAAGAAGATCTTTGTAGAAACAAAAAAGCATACAACATAAAAGTAACACAGAGCTCATTTCCCCAACACAGCATGAGAAAAGTTAACCATTTCTTGTAAAAAAAGAAAGAAAAGGATTCACAGAAATTCTCAGTTATCATAATGAAAATGATTAAAAATTTACAGAAAAGACTTCAGGAACAGACTTCATTTCACAAAGCAATAGTAAAGAGCGACAACACATAAATGCCATTAGATTTGTTGAGTATAACTACATATTTTATCTCTGAATGGAGTTTGTAAAATGTCTAAAATCTAAGAACAAAATCAAAAGTTATTTCATGGATTATATTGACATGAACTCAGATAATGATATGGCAACAAAGAAGCACTGTTCTTGTTTTGCACAGATTTAAAATGTGGATATTGATCTAAAGAAATGCACAATAATTGTAATTCCTAAGGAGCTCCCTTTAATGTAATTTGTTAATATAGCAGTGACTTTTGGTGTGGGAAAGTCTATCATGTTTAGGATTATTTAAGCCCTTAACAAAACAGGATAAACTATATGAAAATGTAAAGTGAGGCTGAAAAAAAATTCCATGAACTAAAAAAAACTATTGCTCTCAAAAAAGATTAATTTTTAGAAACAAGCAAAGACTTTCAGCAGAACTTGTAATTTAGAATGGTTGTTGCTTATACAATATATTTTGCTGTTTTTCAATCATTTTAAATTTTTGGGATTTTTTTGGCAAAGATAGGAATGATTTGCTGTTTCCTTGTCCAGATGATTTTATAAATAAGAAACTGAGGCAAACAAAGTTAAGCAATTTGCCCAGCATCAATCACACAATTAATGAGTATTTGAATCTGTATTTGACCTCATTACAGTGACTTTCCCTGATTTCAAACCCAGTATCCTATCCACTGCACTATCTAACTGCCCAAAATGTAGTATAGGTTTCTTAAATTTAGAACAGCAAAAAGACTAATTAAAAATACTACTAATCATTGTTATGCCAGAAAAATGCCATAACAATACATATCATGGGAAAAAAAACATTACAAAGATGATGATTTTTTTAAAAGTAAATTTTACCATTGAAAACATTTTTATTCAAGTCTAAATATATCAAAACTACAATCAGAAAAAAATTCTAGTGAGCTTATAAGATGTAGTACTTGATTGACAACAACACATTGCCTCTAAAGATATGCTATTTGCACAAACATTCCCTGAAGCAGACAAGAAAAATAATGGATTTAATTCTAGAGATTGTCAACAGCATAATGACAAAAATGTCTCAGATAATTGACAATGAGGAGAGGTTCTCTAGGAAATTACCAATCGATCTTCAGATGTTCTCTTGTTTCTCAAAGTACAATAGGTTTCTAGTGATGTGTTCTGAAGAAATGCGTTCTGAAATAAAATTTATTAATAAACATGGCAAAAATTCTTCAGATTTGGTGAAAATGAGAAATTTTCAGGCATTATAGATATTTTCTTGACTAGTAGATCATGAGATCATAGAATTAGAGCTGGAAGAGAGACCTTACGAGAAATTTAGGCCAGACCCACCATTTTACAGATGACAACACTGAAGACCTGAGAGATGAAATATATTGTTCAGGACTGAAGATTTCAAGATCTAGAGCCAGAAGAGGCCTCAGAAACCATCAAGTCTAACTTCATTTCAAAAATGAGGAAGCCAAAGCCCATGGAGGTTAAATGATTTATCCAGTCACACAGGTAGTAAATGAAAAGCTAGATCCCTGGATCAGAATCCAAATCTTTGACTGCAGATTTACTACTCTTTCCATTGTTTTGCATAGACTTTCTTGTTTAAATATGTTTATTTGTAAACTACAGGAAAGAGAAGTATATAAATTCTTTTTTCAAACCACAAAACAAAAAAAAAAGTCAATAACTAAATACCTGTCTTATTATCCACCCCAAATTCCTTCTATAAACAGTAGTTAAAGGACAAACTACACTTGTTGAAAGATATCACAAAAGGAAAGTCATCTTTAGCATTTCTGGTTAAACCATAGAGATTCTGCTATTTCTGATTGTTAAAAATTGTTAATATTAGCAGAGCATATGATGATTAAATATGTGTATATACATGTGTAACTGTGAATAACATGTATATATGTATCTATCTATGTATGTATCTATAAGTCTATGCATTTACATTTCTATTTGTCTATGTACCTATATATTTGTGTATGTATCTTTGTATGTATCCATCTCCCTGAGAGAGATTTTAGCAATCTGGAGAATTCCCAGTATAGAAATTTCCTTCATAGAGGCAGATTTGCAACTGGATTAGAGCTTCCATTCACAGAGCTGATTTAGAGAGTTCACTGAGTGATTAAATGATTTGCCCATAATGATGCAATCAATATGTTTTGGAAACAGTAGTTGAACCTAAGTCCTTTTCTATGCTGTACCAGTTCTCTATCTACTTTGTCATTTGCCTCTTGACTTGGTTATACAATTTTAAAATTCAAAGTCACAAAGAAGCTCAGGATTTAGAAAATTGTACAGTTTTTAGGATGTACAGTTTTAAAATTCAAAGTCACAAAGAAGCTCAGTATTTAGAAAGTTTGTACCTGAAATTGAGGCAGAGATGTTGCTTAGTGCTATAAAACAGGAAAGGACAACAAAGGCTTGTGATTATTATTATTTTAAGCAGTAGAAATGAGAATGTTTGAATTTTCTCTGCCCACAGAGATCACAATCTTGGAAATTTTCTCTACCAACACAGTCAGAAAATTTACAGAATTTTCTAAACTTTAAAGAAATTTAGAAATTTGCCAATTGTTTACACAAAGAATAAAGAGACGGTTTAAAGTCTGCAATCTTTTAAAAACTTATTTAAAAGTCTATAATCTAAACAAAAACAAGAAGAGATTAAATTTCAAAATTAGATTTATAGAAATGAAACATTTGGGTTGGTTGGGAAAAAAACTCTTACCACCTATGCATTTGAGCATTCTTAATTCATATTATAATGATGATTTCATTGTTTCATAAAAACAAGCTAAAAAATAATTTTATAGATTCATTTAAATAAGCAATTATTAGGCACCTACATGAATTAAACAGCATGATGAAATATCTGATGATCAACTTATCTTGGGAGAACCATTTTGTTTCCTAGAGTTGAGACCATGTAGACATTTCTTGGTTACTGGAAATGATTTTCCCTTTTTGGAGGGTTCTCATGAAGTTCCCTTTTGGTATATCTCTCTGCTAGTTTGTAAGCTGGTGCCCTGGTAGATCTATGTCCTGAGATATGAATAAATTTTAGGATTAACAAAATATTTCTCCAAAGAAATGAGATGGCAAAAGTTATATAATTTGTATTTGTTTAAGAGAAGTCTGATTTCTTGAATGTGAAATAAATAATTATTTGGTCTTTTAAATTCTGTATTATAGTAAAAAGGGATAACTGATGGATAACATATGTGCTCCACTGGAATCCATAGAACATTAAAAATACCTGAAAAGCGTTTTTATTATGTTAATTGTGTCTCCTAGGATTAATTCACATCAATGCATAGAAGAGAGTTGTATTGAAGTAGCTGGCAGAGATGAATTTCAATCTGGTATCATTGAAGGGAATATCCATGGGAATATTGGAATACATTATATTACATACACTTATATAAGTTTAATAAAATATTGAAGATATAACAAGCCAATACAAATGAAGTTGTTATAAAATTGTAATGGCATCAATTGAAACACACACAAATATCTTCATATGGATAATATATTTGATTATATTAAAGTCAATAATTACTTGTTATAATAGAGCATGGTAAGAGTGGAGGGCTGGCTCATATTCCAGAAGAATTGGACTCAAATTCAACTTTTGACATATATTGGCAGTGTGACCATTGGCACATCTCTTAAACTCTCACTTTATCATGAAATTCTCTAAGATTATAAATTGAAGAATAATTCCATTCTGTATTAGCACACATTTCATTAATGGGAATTTTGTACACTAATGTAATCATTGGTTGAGTTCATTGCAGATAGAAACACACAATATATTGTGCATATATATGGATATAATATGTGTGTGTAAAATGTAAGTTGCTTGAAAGAAGAAAGTTTCACTTTCTTATTCAAATTTCAAGTGTTTAACAGAACTTGGAACATGGCAAGTGCTTATTAAATGCTATTTAACTTGTATACATGCATACACACACACACACAAATATAGATAGATAGATAGATACAAATCTTTTCAAAAATGATATTTTAAGAAATTAAAATGTTTCTTTTAACATTCTATTCATGGAAATATTTTATATGCTTTTGTGATCTGGAGACATTCAGATGCTGTGTACTTTTAAATTGTAATAGTATAGAAAGCAATAAACCCATATGGCTTCCTATAATTGAGTTGATGAATGAATTAGACATAAGCCTGGGAGACTGCAGACCTGGGTCAAATTTCTGATTCTATCTGCTGCTTTACCATGTAGGACTTTGAATAGGTTTCTTTAACCTTTTTTTTTATTTCATATATGCCTGGACAATACTTCCTTTTCCTTACTTCCATGGGAATAACTAGTTAATCACTGTAAAGAGCCTTAGAAACAGCTATTTCTTAATCTCCACTTTTGACTGTCCAGTTAAATTCTCCTGAAAATGTCATCTCTTACTTATATACATAAGATCTGTATTTTCTTCAATATAACAGCTTTATTTTCTAATATAAGTGCATACCTGCTCTTTCTGATGCCAAATGAGATCATGTAAAATCATGACAAATTCTGATTTTTTGAAGTATTTTCACCATTTTAAAGTTCAGACTTTTAGATCTTCAGAAGGTGCTTGGTCTCATGAGATTTCTGAACCTTGCTTATGATTGTGTCTGCCTCTGCAGATTTTCCATTTATGGACAAGAAGTGAAATGAATGTATTATTTAGGAAAGTGTTAGTATTTCTATGTATATGTGCTTATTTAATGTATTTTCTGTATTGGAAAAAATATAATTTAAAAGTTTGAAAGGACTAGTTCAGATGAACTGAGGGTGAGCCAAATGAATAGTTTTTTTTTTTTTTTTAATAATTTAAGAGGTTTTCCAGGGGTGGAGTCAAGGTGGCTGAGAGGACACACATTTCTTTCTGATCTTCTCCTACAACTCACAGACTAATTAACAAATCCAGCTTCTGAATTGTAATGGGCTGAGGCTTGAGTTGATGCACTGAGGTCCCAAGCATGTGAGGCTAAATAGTAATTGGACCATATTCTATTAATATATATATACTTGGAGAAAGAATGTCCCCCACCCATTCGTTGTGCAAGCCCTGATGTGTTGTATAGGAAATGTCGATTTTGGTGGGTGGAGGCGGGGGGGGGGGGAAGAGAAGCGGAAAAGAGAGACTGCTGGCTAGCGTCTTGACACAGCTGCTTGCATTGCTATCGCTACCGCCCTTCACCTCCGATTCCCCTCTGCTAGCTAGCTTCCTGTCGCAGCTGCCCATATTGCTATCGCAATCCTTCTTCATCTCTACTGAGAATAAAGATTGAAGATTTTTCCCTTAACCTGAATTCCTGACTCCAGCTGATTTTAAATACACAGTCATCACACTGAATAAGCTCTGGATCCGCAGAATCCATAAATATTGGGAGTGCAACAAATTACAGCAAAAGATAATTTCAAAGATTGTCAGAAAAGATGAGTTTCAATTGAAAATGGGGGAGAGGCCACCAAGCACAAGCAGGTTGAGCACAGACAACAGCACAGACTCCTGGGGCAGTGCAGACTCTTCCTAGTGGAGAATCTATGGGGAGGAATCTATAGGAATCTACAGCAGTGTTGGCTACTCTACCCTGATTGCAAGCCAGTAGATCAACAGAGAAGTTATAAAACATCCAATACAAACAAAAATGGTAACTAGTGAACCCTAAAATACTAGAATCTCATGGGACCTGGCCATGCCCACCTAGCACTGGGAGTGAGTCAGCACTGACTCAGTATTACTGTGATTGCTTTTAGAGGAATCCACTGCTTGTAGAAGAAGCTTGGAAAACCTTCCTTGCCTTAAAAGCATTTAAAAAAATGACTTAAAAAAGTAAAGAGAACTCTGACAATAGACAGATTTTATGGTGAAAGAGAAAAACAGATTTCAAGCCCTGAGGAGACTAAAGGCAAATTATCTACAAATGAAGCTCCCAAAGATGATATAATCTGGTCCCTATCACATAAGACTCTCCTGGAAGAAATTAGAAAAGATCTTAAAAGAGAGCTAGAAAAAATGGGAAAAGGAAATGAAAACTTTGCAAGAGGATTTGGAAAAGGCATATAATTCATTAGAAGATAGAGTTAATAAAATGGGAAAAGAAAACAACTCCCAGGAAAACAGAATTTGTGAAACAGAAAAAGAAAATAACTCCTTAAAAACAGAATTTGTGAAATGAAAAAAAAAAATTCCATAGAACAAAAAAACTCACTTAAAAATTCAATTGAACAAATACAAAAAGAAATTTAAAAATGAAGAAAATAATTCACTAAAATTCAATACTGAACTAATGGAAATGAATGACTCAATGAGAAAACAACAATCAGTCAAGCAAAACAAAAAAAAAATGAAAAAATAGAAAAAAAGTAAAATACCTAATTGGGTAAACAATTGATCTGGAAAATTGATCTAGGAGAGACAATCTAAGGATTATTGAATTCTCTGAAATCCATGATGAAAAAAAGAACCTAGACACTATTTTTTCAGGAAATAATCAACGAGAACTGCCTGGATGTCATAGAATCCAAAGTTAAAATGACCACTGAAGAATTCACCAACTATGTCCTTAAAGGGACCCCCAAAATTAAAACCCCCAAAGAATACTGTGGCTAAATTTGAGAACTATTGGACCAATACAAAATATTACAAGCAGTCAGAAAGAAACAATTCAAATACCGAGGAGCCACAATAAGGATTACCCAGGATCTAGCAACTTCCATTTTAAAGAATCAAAGGGCCTGGAATCTGATATTCTGAAAGGTGAAGGAACTTGGAATGCAGCCAAGAATAAATTACCCTGCTAAACTGAGCATTTTCTTTCAGGTAAGAAGATGAACATTCAATGAAACTGGTGAGTTCCATTTTTTAAAATAAAAAGATCAGAGCTAAACAAGAAAATTGACCTCCAAATATAGAATTCTAGAGAAGCATAAAAAGTAAAAAGAAAAGAAAAACTCTTGAGAACTGTATTTCTATTATGGGTATACATAGAGAGTACATAATAATCTAATTTTATGTTATAATATAAAAAAGAAACTAGAAGTGGAAAGGGGATTGTAACAGAAAAAAAGAACAGGAAAGTGTAGGCAAAATGAAGGAAATTACATCTATGGAAGAAGCAAAGAAAATCTATTATAATTATGGGAAAGAAGGGAGGATGATGAATATTATGTGGATCTTACTCTCATCAGCTTTGTCTCAAATAAAGGATATTAGATATATTTGGTTTCACTGAACAACTTCTCTCACCTATAGAAAAATGGGAAAGGAAAGGGGAAAAGGGAAGGGAATACAGAAATAGTAGGAGAAAGGTATAAGAAAACGGGAGGACTGTCTGAAGTAAGTAGTACTTATAAGTAAAATACTAGGGAGGAAGAAAAGGGGAAAAGAAAAAAGAAAAGAAAAGTATATTTTGAGGTTAATAAGATGGCAGGGAATACAGAATTAGTAGTTTTAATTATAAATGTGAATGGGGTGAACTCTCCCCAAAAGCGAAAGTGGATAGCAGTCTGGATTAAAAGCTAGAATCCTATAATATGTTGTTTACAAGAAGCACATTTAAAACAGAGTGATACATACAGAGTTAAGATAAAAGGCTGGAGTAGAATCTATTATGCTTCAGGTGAAGTAAAAAAAAAAAAAAAAAAAAAGCAGGGGTAGCCATTCTGATCTCAAATCAAGCAAAAGCAAAAATTGATCTAATTAAAAGATATAAGGAAGGAAACTATATCTTGATAAAGAGGACCACAGGTAATGAAGCAATATCAGCATTAAACATATATGTACCAAGTGGTGTAGCATCTAAATTCCTAAAGGAGAAGTTAAGAGAGTTTCAAGAAGAAATAGACAGCAAAACTATAATAATGGGAGATCTCAACCTTGCTCTTTCAGAACTAGATGAATCAAATCACAAAATACATAAGAAAGAAGTTAAAGAGGCAAATAGAATACTAGAAAAGCTAGATATGATAGATATTTGGAGAAAATTGAATGACAACAGAAGGGAGTACACTTCCTCTTAGAACCTATACAAAATCTGACTACATATTAAGACATAAAGACTTCAAAATCAAATGCAGAAAGGTAGAAATAGTAAATGCATTTTTTTCCAAATCACAATGCAATTAAAATTACATTCAATAAAAGGCTAGGGGAAAAGAGACCAAAAAATAATTGTAAATTAAATAATCTCCTAAAGAATGAATGGGTGAAACAGCGAATCATAATTACAATCAATATTTTCATCCAAGAGAATGACAATAATGAGACAATATACCAAAATTTGTGGGATGCAGTTAAAGTGGTAATAAAAGGTACAAATAAATAAATATAAATAAAAGATATAAAATCTCTAGATGCATACTTGCATAAAATCAAGAAAGAGAAGATCTATGAACTGGGCTTGCAATTAAAAAAGCTAGAACAAGAACAAATTAAAAAACCCCCATTCAAATACAAAACTTGAAATTCTAAATAAAAGAGAGTTCAATAAAATTGAAAGCAAAAACACTATTGAATTAATAAATAAAACTAAGAGTTCATTTTATGGAAAAAAACAAAAAACAAAATAAATAAATGTAAAGGGCTGAAACTCTGAATAGGTGCACTGGAATCAGACAACTGAGCACTTAAGGCTAATTACCTATTGGACAATACTCTATTAGCATATGCTTGGAAAAATGGCCCTTCTAACTATTCTGTGCTGGCTCAATCTTTTGGATAATCATTGGAGGGGTTAGAGGGTGGAGTAAGACAAGCTAGAGTCACTTTGGAGGTTGATTGGTAGAGAGCATATGGCAATATTGTTGATCCCCTTTACTTCTCCCCCTAAAACTAAGGACTTTTGCTTATCCTGACTCTGGCTGATTCTGAGGCCTCCTGGGAGCTAATTTGGACTTCACAGATAAACCTTTAGGTAATTTGATTAAAAGAAGGAAAGAGGAAAATAAAATTGTAAGTCTCAAAAATGAAAAGGGAGAACTATCCACCAATGAAGAAATTAGAACAATAATTAGGAGTTACTTTGCCCAGCTTTATACCAATAAATTTGATAACCTAAGAGAACTGGAGGAATGCTTACAAAAATGTACATTGCCCAGATTCACAGAAGAGGAAATAAATTATTTAAATAGTCCCATTTTAGAAAAAATAAATAGAACAAATTATTAATCAACTCCCTAAGAAAAAATGCCCAGGACCAGATGGATTTACATGTTAATTCTACCAAACATATAAAGAACCATGAGCTTCAATACTGTATAAACTATTTTTAAAAATAGGGAATGAAGGACTCCTACCAAATTCCTTTTATGACATAGATATTGTTCTGAAGCTAGACCAGGTAGGTTGAAAACAGAGAAAGAAAATTATAGACCAATCTCCCTAATGAATATTGATGCAAAAATCTTAAATAAAATATTAACAAAGAGATTACATAAAATCATCCCCAGGATAATACACCATGATCAAATAGGATTTATACCAGGAATGCAGGACTGGTTCAATATTAGAAAACCATTCGCATAATTGACTATCAATAACCAAATTAACAAAAACCATATGATCATCTCAATAGATGCAGAAAAAGCATTTGATAAAATCCAACATCCATTCCTATTAAAAACACTTGAGAGTATAGGAATACATGGACTTTTCCTTAAAATAATCAGTAGAATCTATTTAAAACCATTAGCAAGCATCATATGTAATTGGGATAAACTGGAACTATTCCTAATAAGATCAGGAGTGAAACAAGTTTGCCCTCTATCACCATTACTATTCAATATTTTATTAGAAATGCTAGCTTTGGCAATAAGAGAAGAAAAAGAGATTAAAGGAATTAGAGTTGATAATGAGGAAACCAAATTCACTTTTTGCAGATGATATGATGGTATACTTAGAGAACTCTAGTGAATCAACTAAAAAACTTTTGGAAGTAATCCATAACTTTAGCAAAATTGCAGCATATAAAATAAATCCACATAAATCATCAGCATTCTTATACATCACTAATAAAATCCAACAGCAAGAAATACAGAGAAATTCCATTTTAAATAACTGTCAATAGTATAAAATATTTGGGAATCTATCTGTCAAGGGAAACTCAGGAACTATATAAGCAAAAGTACAAAGCACTTTCCACACAAAGTCAGATCTAAACAAAGGAAATATATCAAGTACCCTTGGATAGGTCAAGTGAATATAGTAAAAATGACAATATTATCTAAGCTAATCTTTTTACTTAGTGCTATACCAATCAAACTCCCAAGAAATTGTTTTACTGACCTAGAAAAAAATAATGATAAAATTCATCCAGAAAAACAAAAGGTCAAGAATTTCAAAGGAATTAATGAAGAGAAAAGCAAATGAGAGTGGCCTAGCTGTACCAGATCTAAAACTATATTATGAAGCAGTAGTCATCAAAACCATTTAATATTGGCTAAGAGATAGAAAATTGATCAGTGGAATAGGTTAGGTTCACAGAACAAAATAATCAATCACTATAGCAATCTAGTATTCAACAAACCAAAAGACCCCAGCTTTTGGGATAAGAATTCACTATTTGAAAAAAATTGCCAGGAAAATTGGAAACTAGTATCACAGAAAGTAGGCATAGACCCACATCTAACACCACATACCAAAATCAGATCGAAATGGGTTCATGATCTAGGTATAAAGAATGATACTTTAAACAAATTAGAAGAACATAGGATAATTTACCTCTCAGATTTGTAGAGGAGGAAGGAATTTGTGACCAAAGAAGAATTAGAGATCATTATTGATAACAAAATAGATAATTTTGATTATATTGAGTTAAAAATTTCTGTACAAACAAAACTAATGCAGACAAGATTAGAAGGGAAGCAATGAACTGGGAAAACATTTTACAGTCAAAGGTTCTGATAAAGGCCTCATTTCTAAAATATATAGAGAATTGATTCAAATTTATAAGAATTCAAGCCATTCTCCAATTGATAAGTGGTCAAAGGATATGAACAGACAATTTTCAGATGAAGAAGTTAAAACCATTTCTAATCATATGAAAAGATGCTCTAAATCAATATTGATCAGAGAAATGCAAATTAAGACAAGTCTGAGACACCACTAGATACCTCTAAGATTGGCTAAGATGACAGGAAAAGATAATAATGAATGTTGGAAGGGATGTGGGAAAACTGGGACACCAATACTTTGTTGGTGGACAATCCAACCATTCTGGAGAGCAGTTTGGAACTATGCTCAAAAAGTTATCAAAATGTGCATATCTTTTGATTCAATAGTGTTTCTACTGGGATTATATCCCAATGAGATCTTAAAAAAGGGAAAGGGCCCCACATGTGTAAAAATGTTTGTGGCAGCTCTCTTTATAGTGGCAAGAAACTGGAAACTGAGTGGATTCCTATCAATTGGAAAATGGCTGAATAAATTCAATAAATACGCTATGGAATACTATTGTTCTGTAAGAAATAACTAGCAGGATGATTTCAGAGAGGCTTGGAGAGACTTACATGAATTGAAGCTAAGTGAAATGAGTAGAACCACTAGATCATTATACAAGGCAACAAGAGGACTATACGACAATCAATTCTGAGAGATGTGACTCTCTTCAATATTGAGATCATTTAAACCAGTTCCACTTGTTCAGAGATGAAGAAAGAGAACGGGACACAATACAGCATTCTCATTCTCTCTGTTGTTATTTGCTTGCATTTTATTTTCTTTCTAAGTTTTTCTTTTTCTTCCTTTTTGATCTGATTTTTCTTTTGCTGCAAGATAACTTTATAAATATGTATAAATATATTGGATTTAACATGTATTTTAACATATTTAATACTTATTGGATTTCTTGCTAGCTAGGGGAGGGAGTGGGAAAGGAGGGGAAAATGTGGAACAAAAAGTTTTGCAAGGGTCAGTTTTGGAAAAATTACCCATGCATATGTTTTGTAAATTAAAAAAAAAACTTTAATAAAAATAATTTAAGAGAGAAAAAAACTTTCATGTATTTCTTCTAAATTTTTTGTCATCCATGTTCCTGTAGGGTGGCAGAACATATACATACAAATTCCAGAATTCCCAGGAAAAAAAGTCAGAATGAATGAAAGAGTATGTGTAACTTGTCAAGACAGCCATTTTAGGAAAACATTTTCAGCCTTAGTGCTAAGGGACCTGGGTCTAAGCAGGACAGATACCCTGGGTTTACATGATGCCTCCCTTCTCTCTTTACCCATCTCACTACATACATACCAAAGAACTTATTGATTAGGAGAGGGTATTCTCTGGTCAAAAGAGATTCCTGAAGGAGATGGAAGAAACTGGTAACTATTTCTTAGGGTTGATGTAGGAATAAAATTTGATAATATTTATCAAAGCTGCAGAAAATTAAAAGCAGTATATACATATTAGCTGCTAATATTATTGTTGTTATATATAGTTTATTAAAAAAATTTAATCATTGGTAGAGTAGAAAATGAACAAGTAATATAAATACATATTGAGGGTTACCTGGTCAATTTTTTTTTTTTTTGGTGGATTGGGATGAGTGAATAAAAGAATTTGAAACCTCTGGTCTAGAGCATTACATGGCATTGTGTTCCTGACAGTAGGAGTTTTTTTCTCTTATTTGCTTTTCTGTTCCAGGAAGCATTTTGTGAGCTTAAATACTTCATAGCTCCCATTGTGAGACTCTCAGAAGAACCTAATTATTACTTTCTCCTTATGTTGGGGAAACAGAAGGGTATTAGGAATTCAGTGCAATTATATATATATATATATATATGCTCTCTGAATACAAGCATGAAAAGGGGAAGTAAAGAGACTGCAAATGCTGACTGGAGACTGCAAGTTATCATTGACCTTCCTAGCAATGGGAGGAATAATTTTTAAAGTTTCAGCTGGTTAAGATCAAAAAGTGTGTTGTTTATCATCATCATTATCATCACCACTTTTCTTCTCCTCCTTTTCCTGTTTCTTCAGATCTCCCTGTTCTATTTTCTCATGTTTCCTCCCAAGACAACCAGTTCTACCTTCTTCTTACATTGAGCAGAAATTTGTCTTTCTATAATTTCTACCCATTACTCCTTTTTCTGTCCTCTTGGGCCAAGTGAGAAAATTTTAAATCCTGGCCATATGACCAACTTTTAAATACTTGAAGATAGCTGTTATATCCTATCTAAGTTTTCTCTTCTTCAGGTTAAGTAACTCTAATTCTTGAAAGAGCATAGTTTTAGAGGTCTACTTAAGCCTCCCTATCATCCCAGTTTTATATTTTCTAACCCTCAATTCCATCATCTATTTAAACAGGTATGATAAAACCAGTAGTACTTTTTTTCCATAGGTATATTTTGAGAATCAAATAAGTTAATTGATGTAAAGCACTTTGTAGACCATAATCCTTATTATTTCTATCCTCTGGTTGTGTTCTAGATAATGTCCCTCATAAAATTCAGTGCCCAATCTCAGACTTAATATTCTCAATGTGGTTTGACTCTCCCCTTCCTCATTTAAGATACTATGGCTTTTTAAAAATATTTTAATTGTATTAACTTTCTTGGTTGTTCATGTTGGATTAACTGAGTTTACAATAAATTAACATCCATAGGTCAAGTTTTACATGAACAGTTACCTAGCCATACTTCTATCTTGTGACTGTGAAGTTGATTTTCTTAGCTCAAGTATAAGATTTCATATTTTTTCCTGCTGATTTTCACCAAATCAGCTCACCAAGTTTTCTAACATGACCTTTTCATTCACTTAATTTTAGCCAATTCTTCTGTCTTTGTGTCACCTGCAAATTTGATGAGCATATTATCTTTATATATTAAGTGCTCTTGGATAGGTCTAACAAATATTATAAAGATGACAATATTACCTAAACTAATCTATTTATTTAGTACTATATCAATCAGACTCCCCCAAAACTATTTTTATGACCTAGGGAAAATAACAACAAAATTCATCGGGAAGGATAAAAGGCCAAGACTTTCAAGGGAACTAATGAAAAAATGAAATGAAAAAAAAAATCAAATGAAGGTGGCCTAGCTGTACCATATCTAAAACTATATTATAAAGTAGTAGTCACCAAAACCATTTGGTATTGGCTAAGAGATAGCCAAGTGACTGTTAAAAATGTTAGCATAGAGTCAATAGGACCAAAGACAGATTGCTGAAACATATTCACAGAGAGACATATTTTCAAGATAATAGGGCATTTATTCATGATTATATTTTGGATCTGGCCATTGGGGTAAATAGCTCTTCATTTTATCCATATGATGATACAAAAAGCTTTATCTAAATCTGGATAATCTGTATATACAAGGTGTACTAATCTATCATTTTAATGTCTCAGTCAGAAAAGGACTAGTTTGATGTGACATGTTTTTGGTGAAAAAAAAAAGTTGAGTCTTTGGTGCTCACATCTCCTCTAGATACAAAGGACTTGTCTTTTCCCCTATCCCATGCTATCCTTCCCTTATGCTCTATGGAATTCCTGTATGCTTATTCCAAACTTTTCTCCTTGTCAGACTTATGCCTTGTCACTCCAAAATTGCTTTCTATGTTTTTCTCTTTTCTTTCTCACTTTCTCCCTCTCTTCCTCTTCCTCCTCCTCCTCCTCTTCCTCATTCTTCTCTCTCTTTCTCTCTCTCTCTCTCTCTCTCTCTCTCTCTCTCTTTCTCTCTCTCTCTCTCTTTCTTCCCCCACCTCTCTTGCTCTCTGATAATAGATATTTAACAAAGGCTTACAGAATTAAAGGATGCTGAATGAAATAATGTTCCAGAATTTTGCCAGAAACTGAAATAAATATTTTTGATTTATAATTTGTAGGATCTATAGAATTTTCCCTTACCCTTTTTCCTAAAAATCCAGACATTATTCTTTGTTCTGCCCTTTCCATTCCTGGAGCACCTTCCTATTCTTCATAAGCCTTCAAAGATTTTTTAAAGTGCTTAGCAATCACACAATCCAGTTCTTTGAATACCATGGTATGTAAATCATATGGGATAGGCAAACCTTGTCAAAAGCAATTAGGTACTATCTTCCCATTTGTCTTATTTTTGTTTGTTTGTTTGCTTGTTTTTCTAACTTTTCTGTCTTTTCCAGTGAAGAAATCATTTTTTGTGACAGAGAAAGTAAATACAAAAATTAGAATTAAGCAATTCTATCTTTTCTCTGTAAATCATTTTTTTTTGTTGTGTTCCATATCACAAGAAATAATACTATTCTTTCTTTGAACATCTTTTAAAAATATAATATTAAAAAATTCCATTTCTGTTCTTTTCTATAGCACACCTTATCAGCATCAACTCTTAGAGGTCTTCACACTATTTTATAGATACATCCTATGCTTTTATATTAGCATGCTTTTTCCCCAGTGCTTATCACCATAAGTAATACATAATAAGATGTTTAATAAATGTTTATTCATTGATTTAAATTCTAAGTTGATAAATGAATTAATTTCAGTCTCTTTAGACGATTCTTCTTTTTCTCCTCAACAGACTTTTTTTTCCCCCTTTGTGAATATTCAGAGTTTTATTCTTGATAGTTTTTCACCACTTTGGAAAAGACTTCTAATATAGAATTTTTAGATTAGCCATCTTTGCTCTAAATTCTTGGAATATTTTCTTCAGAAAACTCTTATCAGAGAAACAGTTGTTCTCTATTCTGTTGCAAACCTAAGAAGTGATGACACTTAGGAATATATTATATAAATGTCAATTATATATATAATATAAATATAACATATTGTAATATAATATAAATAATAATTAATATAATAATAAATATAACAATATGTTGTATATTAATAATATTAATAGAATATATATATAAATGTCAATTAGTTCATCCTGGCTTAAATAAAATATTAGCAAATCTTAAATAAAATATTAGCAAAAAGATTACAGAAAATCATGCCCAAGATAATACAACATGATGAAGTAGGATTTATACCAGGAATGCAGGGCTGGTTCAATATTAGGAAAGCTATTAGCATAACTGACCATATCAATAACCAAATTAACAAAAGCCATATGATCATCTCAATAAGTGCAGAAAAATAATTTGATAAAATCCAACATCCAACAAACACTTGAGAGGATAGGAATAAATGGACTTTTCCTTAAAATAGTCAGGAGCATATATTTAAAACCATCAGTAAGCATCATATGCAATGGGGAAAAACTGGATTGAGTTCCCAGTAAGATTAGTAGTGAAACAAGGTTGCCCACTATCACCATTACTATTCAATATTGTATTAGAAATGCTAACTTTGGCAATAAGAGCTAAAAAAAGAGATGAAAGGAATTAGAGTAAGTAATGAGGAAATCAAATTATCACTCTCTGCAGATGATATGATGGTATTCTTAGAGAACCCCAGAGATTCTACTAAAAAAACTAGTAGAAATAATCCACACCTTTAGCAAAGTTGCAGGATACAAAATAAACCCACATAAGTCATCAGCATTCTTATATATCACTAACAAAATCCAACAGTTAGACTTACAAAGAGAAATTCCATTTAAAGTAACTGCCAATAGTATAAAATATTTGGGAATCCATCTGCCAAGGAACTATATGAGCAAAACTACAAAAAACTTTCCACACAAATAAAGTCAGATCTAACCAATTGGAATTGGTTAATCTGGATTGGAAAATCCAATTGGAAAAATATTAAGTGCTCTTGGATAGGTCGAACAAATATTATAAAGATGACAATATTACCTAAACTGATCTGTTTATTTAGTACTATACCAATCAGACTCCCCCAAAACTATTTTTATGACCTAGGGAAAATAACAACAAAATTCATCTGGAAGAACAAAAGGTCAAGACTTTCAAGGGAACTAATGAAAAAAAAATCAAATGAAGGTGGCCTAGCTGTATCAGATCTAAAACTATATTATAAAGCAGTAGTCACCAAAACCATTTGTTATTGGCTAAGAGATAGAAAATTGATCAGTGGAATAGGTTAGGTTCAAAGGACAAAATAGTCAATAACTTTAATAATCTAGTGTTTGACAAACCCAAAGACCCCAGCTTTTGGTATAAGAATTCACTGTTTGACAAAAACTGCTGGGAAAATTGGAAATTAGTATGGCAGAAACTAGCCCACTTAACACTGTACATGAAGATAAGGTCAAAATGGATTCATGACCTAGGCATAAAGAATGAGATTATAAATAAATTGGAAGAGCATAGGATAGTTTACCTTTCATACCTGTGGAGAAGGAAGGAATATGTGACCAAAGAAGAACTAGAGATCATTATTGATCACAAAATAGAAAATTTTGATTATATCAAATTGAAAAGCTTTTGTACAAAGTTAATGCAGACAAAATTAGATGGATAACACTAGATAAAGGTCTCATTTCCAAAATATATAGAGAATTGACTCTAATTTATAAGAAATCAAGCCATTCTCCAATTGATAAATGGTCAAAGGATATTAACAGAAAATTTTCAGATGAAGAAATTGAAATTATTTCTAGCCATATGAAAAGATGCTCCAAGTCATTATTAATCAGAGGAATACAAATTAAGAAAACTCTGAGATACCACTACACACCTGTCAGATTGGCTAGAAAAAGATAATGCTGTATGTTGGAGGGGATGTGGGAAAACTGGGACATTGATACATTGTTGGGACATTGATACATTGTTGGTGGACTTGTGAACACATCCAGCCATTCTAGAGAGCGATTTGGAATTATGCTCAAAAAATTATAAAACTGTGCATACCCTTTGATCCAGCAGTGTTACTACTGGGCTTATATTCCAAAGAGATCTTAGAGAAGGGAAAGGGACCTGTATGTGCAAAAATGTTTGTGGCAGCCCTGTTTGTAGTGGCAAGAAACTGGAAACTGAGTGGATGCCCATCAATTGGAGAATGGCTGGGTAAATTGTGGAATATGAATGTTATGGAATATTATTGTTCTGTAAGAAATGACCAGCAGGATGATTTCAGAAAGGCCTGGAGAGACTTACATGAACTGATGCTGAGTGAAATGAGCAGGACCAGGAGATCATTATATACTTCAACAACAATACTATATGATGATCAATTTTGATGAACGTGGCTCTCTTCAACAATAATAAATCATTTCCATTTGTTCAATAATGAATAGAACCAGCTACACCCACCGAAAGAACTCTGGGAAATGAGTGTGAACCACTACATGGCATTTCCAATCCCTCTGTTTTTGCCCGCCTGCATTTTTGATTTTCTTCACAAGTTAAGTGTACATTATTTAAAGTCTGATTCTTCTTGTGCAGCAAAATAATTACATGAATATGTATAATATATTATATTTAACATATACTTTAACATATTTAATATGTATTGGTGTACCTGCCATCTGGGGGAGGAGGTGGGGGAAGGAGGGGAAATATTGGAACAAAATGTTTTGCAATTGCCAATGCTGAAAGATTACCCATGCATATATCTTATAAATAAAAAGCTATAATAATAAAAAAAATGTTCAGAGGATCAGAACCATGGCTGTATTATAAGCTGTCAGGACTGTATTATAAAGAAAAATGAAGTCTATGAGGTAGAAGTGAGAAAGGAGTGCATTACAGCCATAGGGAATGGCTGGTATTAAAACAGAGATGAGAGACGGAGTATCATGTGTGAAGAACCAAAATAAGGTCTGTTTGGTTGGATTGTAGAGGCCAGGGTCAAATTGTGAGAGGTTTTATAAGCAAAGCAGACGACTTTGTATTTTATCCCAGAGTGTTTCTAGATAGAGTTTGTAAAATACTGCTCTGAGGCATGCAACAATCATTGTAGTCAGCTACGAAATCATTAACTACTCTCCCTTTAGCTTCTTACAGGGATTTAGATGATTAAATTCTCCACATTACTAGTGTATCACATAGGGTTTATAATCTGTGTACTGAACTATTTGATTTCCTTCTGTCCAGGTGGCCTGTAGCCTATTCATATAACAATATCATTTCTATTTCTACATGTTAATCTTCCTCTCAGATATTCTCCATTCTTCCCCATTCTCATTCTTAGATTTTCTTATTTCTGTTTTTTTAATATAAAATTTTGGTAATTGAAAAGAGTTCAAAAAAGACAATTTGGACTCAAATCCTCTCTCTGAAACTTACATGTAAAAGGAAATGTTTAGAATCAATAGTCTATGAGGATCTTTCTAATGTAAAATAGAAAGTCATAATTCTATGACCCTGTTTGCCTCCTCTGTATTTGTCCTAAAGTGTATATTCTTCCAGAGCCATTTTTTGCACATGTATTCCATTCCAACAAGTCCCGTGATAATCATGTGGTCATATTTCTTATTATTTATAATATGTGCATTGGTGTATAGATTTCTGAAGCCGTAAGTTTTATTATTTTCTTCTGTGAATTCTTGGACAACTCTGTTACTATGCTCCTTGGAACCTGTATTGTTGTTCAGTCACGTCTGACTTTTCTTCATACTATGCACTATATATAGCATACCAGCTCCTTTTATCCACTACTATCTCTCAAAATCTGTCCAAGTTCATGTTTGTTGTTTTCATCTGTACAACTTATCCTCTGCTATCCCCCTTTCCTTTTGTCTTCAATCTTTCCCAACATTTCCCCCCAACAAGCCTTTCTTTTCCTTTTCTCTTATAATGGAAATCTTCTAAGGTACATAAATAGTTTGTCCCATTCTTCTTTTCTTTTCTTTTTTAAAGCTCTTGTGTATGTAGTCCTTTGTAAGATTATAGTTAAATAAATTGCAACACTTTCTCTAGTACATTCTATTCCTAGTTAAGATCCTGTAATTTCTGTATTTTAATAGCTTTTTAGATGCCATTTTGACTAGCTGTTGACTCACCAAGTCTGGCTTTCTGGCTTTCTCTTCTTGAGTCCTTGTCTTTGTCTATCATCAGTGCTGAAAATATTGCTGGTATCTGTCAGGTTTTCTGTCTAAAACTTTATACTACTTGAAAATGCTTAGAATCCTTCTTATAGAGACATTTATATTCTGTGAATAATCAGAAACTGCTAGTTATTTTAAGATTTGATAGGTCTTGTGGAGTTCTCAATTATGCTCTGGGAAAATAGCAAACCTATTGTAAAAGTGAGATCAAATTTTTCCTTGCAGTACAACCTTTCAGACAGGACTCATATTCTACTGCCACAGATATCCAGACCCATCAAAAGTAGAAGAGCTTCCTTTAGGTCTAATACTTCACTGGCTGGTGATCTCATTAATATGGGTATTCCCTCTAGCAATTCAGATCATAAGCCATCTGTGTCCATCCCTGTGAAACACTTATTCATGTCCTCCCATAAATTTGTAACAAATGTTCACTTAAATCATATAGGATGCTTCTCACTCTCTTTGCATTACAAGGATTTTGTCATTATTTAATGATTTTTTTAGTTATGATATACTTTTTGTGACTCCATTTGGGATTTTATTGGCAAAGGATGCTAGAGTTGTTTGCTGTTTCTACCTGCAGTTCATTTTACACGTGAGGAAACTGAGGTAAACACTGTTAGGTGATTTGCCTAAGGTCACACAGCTTGTGACTATGGCCAGATCTGAATTCATGAAGATGAGTTTTCCCTAATTTAAGCTCAGTGCTTTGTGCACCATGGCGCCACCTAGTTGCCTTTGCAAGGATTTTTTAAATATATAGTGTTATATACATAGAATAGGGTTTTTATAAATATTTGTGAATTAATTCTGTCTTCCTAAAGTTCTGAAGAATGCTTCAGAACTATATAATAATTATTAATGATAACAATAATACTTACATAAGGTTTACTATGTTACAGCACTTTTCAAAAATCTCATTTAATCCTTTTAACAACCCTGGGAGGTAGGTTTTATTATTATTTACATTTTACAGACAAGAAAACTAAGGCAAACAGAGATTTAGTGGCTTGCCCAGGGTAACTCATCCAGTAAACAAAGTCAGGTTTGAACTTATTTCTTCCTGTGTCTAAGCCCAACACTCTATCCACTAGGCCACCTATTTAATAAATCTTCAGTTAATTGAATGAAATCTAAGGACCAAGTCATGAAATCTATTTTCAATAGTCTTATATCTTCTCGTTATAATTCCTTTCTTTTTCATTGTTGTCTTTTTGCTTCCCAGTTTTAAATTAAACAAAAGCACTGTTATGTCCACTTATTGATTCATTAGTGTGCTTCTTGTAATACTCCTCCATTTGTCCTTTTTCTAAGGCAGAATTCTCCCTAGCTTAGGTCAAATTTTAGTTAGCCTATCTAAAAATGCTTATTGGCCCATGGGGACTTGGGGTAAATTTATTCCGGCTCTATTAAAAAAAGAGAACATTCCCCCTCCCCATCTCATGTGCAATTAATTAGCCTCTAGATTATTGCCAGCAACATCATATGATATTTGGATTGTCATTCTTATGTGCCAAGATCAGCACTATTTCTCATCAGTTATAGCCAGTGATTTGTCTGTATTTACTTTAGCCTCTGGCTCCTAGATGCAAAATTTAGTTCAGATCTCCACATATATTTAAACTGATATTTTTGAATGTGACATACATGAAAGCAAATGAACATGTATGAAACCAGGCAACACAATGCAATGGAAATGCTTTTGAATTAGAAGATCTGAATTCTTATTTTGTCTCTTTAACTTGATCTCTGTATGATGTTAAACAATTAGGTTGACCTCATTTCACCTCTAAATTTATAATCTTAAGATGTGGACATTATACTGGGAGTAGGAAGATCCAGTTTAATTTGCCTGGGGACAGAGTGGTACAGAGAAAAAGCTATTCTATGTGGTGTCAAAAAAGTAGGTTCAAATTCCCATTCTGTTATTACCTAGCTGGAGAAAACTACTTAATTACATTTGTGAAATGGTGTGGGAAGGTGTTGGACAATATGTGATCTCTAAGCCCATTCTAGCTCTAAATTTTTTAAGCTTCTTTTCTGAGAAAATAAGATGCCCTGTTAGTGGTACTAGAGAGAATCTTTATCAGTTAAGTAAACAGGAGAGGTTAAATTGTCTGACTTTCCTCTCACAGTGACCCTTGCCCCTTTGGCACAATAGGGTTTAGGTAGGGGATGGAAGTGGAGAGTGGATGCAGGAAAGGGTGAGTGAGTAAATGACTGAAGAATAAGGATTAGAGAACTAATTACAGCCTGAGTGGGGCTGACAAGCCTATGTTCCACAACTCTTCCAGCACCAAGTTCTTTGTTTATAATGGAGATTACCGTAAGAGCAAAATGAAGTTGTCTCAGGGAAAATGATGTCCCTTGGGTCTTTCTTCTGGTTTGGCCACAAGTTAATAACGTGACCAGGGCTTCATTGCAGAATGCAGGACTCTCTTATCTATTAACAGATGCCAGTCATGTGCAATCCAAACAGGTCAATTACTAGCAAATCTCTGAAGAGCTCAGGAAACCACAAAAGAACCCCAAATGCCAAGAAAATGTCTAGATGCGCAGAGACAGAAGAATAGAAATAGGGCACAAACCAATTTGCAGAAATGGAACTTAACCCTTAGAGGGAGAAAACTGGTCTGCTCCATATTCATTTCCATCTCATTAATCATTTATGCAGGATGTGTGCATGTTACGTGAGGCTAAATTATTACAAACCCAACAAATCCACAGTGCTTCATTCATATTTAATCCTCTTCTTCTCCAGGAAATGGTATATTCTGAAGGGAGGGCGTGGAGGAAAAAAAAAGATTTAGGTTTGAAGGTTTTCTCTAGTAGTCTTAGCCATTGTTTTCTGGTATCCTGGTAAGTACTACATTGCACATTTTTAGACAGGCAAAATAAGACACAAAAGGAGTCTAATTCATCTCTCATAAATGCGCATGTCTAACACCCATTAATATTAATGGAAGTTGCATACGTGGATTGAGGCAATAATCAGCCCCCATTAAATTCCATTTGTATTCATGAGCTATTTTTAAAAGGTTACTCTTTAGTTATTTTTTCCAAAGATAGAAGTCAATGATATTCTTGACTTCTAAGATATTTCGATTGCTTTTGACTACAGCAAGAACCCAATTAAAGTTTATTTGTAGCAAAGTTCCACCAAAAAAACTTGACAGCAAATTGACCCATTTAACTAAAATCGTCTCCATTTTCTTGACTAATTCATATCTGGGACATTAACCAGAATTGCATCATCCTGTCTCCTCTCTGCTCTTGGTTGTCTTTGATATTTGAGTTTGATAGCTTGTCAGCAGGCCCCCAAAGCATAAACTAAGCTTCTTAAGCTGTTAAACCCAACCCCCTCCTAGAATACTAAACAATGTAAATGCAAGAATACATCTGAGGATTCTTACAATTTAACAAGAATATTAGAATATCTAAGGCTATCTTTGATGAACTCATGCTCAAATAATAAACACTACTATTGATTAAATAATTTTTCTTAAGAAAAAGGAAAAAAGATGACTGTGTTCTCTAGAAATTTTGTTGATAAAATAAAGGATTATGAGTATGACAACCATACATCCTGGATTTTCCAGGGGCAGTGTCAATTCCAAAAAAGGAAAAAAAAAGATTTTGAATGAGCCTTTGAAAAAGGAGTCTCCTTTGTTGGACCATGTGCCCCAATTTTGGGTAAAGAAAATACAATCACTGTAGGAGAATCAGTGGAGTGATACAATTCAAGTTTTCATACAATTGCTGTGGCTAAGAAGGGTAACAAAGAGAAAGATTGGAGAAAAAAGGTGGGAGGGCTGCTGAGTTTGCTTTCCTAGTTATAATAAAATTTTAACATCAGTCCACTTTGAAGTAGAGCTTTTTGCTTTTGGTGAAAGGGGCCAACAAGGGTCAGATTTATTAAAAGCAATTAAAATAATTGAAAACAAAACAAATAAAAAATTCTTCAATAGAGAAAGGCAGTGTGGTGCAATGGAGAGAACTAGAGGAGGAGTTGAAAGACATAATTAGCCTAGATACAGCTCTTGGTGATCTCAGAATAATTAATTTAGCCGCTCTGGACCACAGGTGCCTCAGTGATCAAGTGAATGAATCAAACAAAGTGATTTGATTCCAAAATTCTTTGATTCATCACAATAGAGGCTGTTTATTGAGTATATGTTTCATGATATTTTTGTTTAATTGAATCATTATTTATTGAGGACATACTAAGAATCACCACACTATCCTCTCTATGAGAAATACAAAGATCCCTGCTTTAGTTCCTCATCTGCAGAAGCTTATAGCAAGATAGAGGCATTTATATAAAGCAATAAATAATATTTCAGGCTCCTAGAAACTTACAGTAAAAAATGGAAAACACTGGAACAGCTAGAATTCCTAGCTGTGTGACCCTGGGGAAGTCACATAATACCAATTGTGCTTGTATTGGTCACCTGCCATCTGGGGGAAGGGGTGAAGGGAAGGAGGGGAAAAGTTGGAACAAAAGATTTTGTGATTGTCAATGCTGAAAAATTACCCATGCATACATCTTGTAAATAAAAAGCTATAATAAAAAAATATACCAATTGTGCTTCAGCAAAAAAGAAAAAAGAAAAAGAAAAATGGATAACACTAATAGGGGAAATATGTATAGGGCAAAGAGTGACATTATTTAAAAATTAAGCAAACAGAACCATTGATTTGCAACAAACATAGATAGATGGAAGCTCATATCAGTTGCATGACTACCCTCACCTCTTGTCTCTACTCATTGGTCTCCTTCCTTCAAGTCTGTTCTCTCAAATTCAGTCTCTTTAAAGTTGCAAAATAACATCTCTAAAATGTTGAATATTTGAATTACTGAATAAGATCTAGGGGTTCCTCATTGCTTTAGTCAAATACCAACACATTTAAAGCCCTTCACAAGAAGTTCCAATATACCTTTTTTTATCTTACTATCATCACTCCTCTTCCAGCACATACAGGCCTTCCAATTGACCGTGCTGCTTCTCACACATGACATCACCTTTAATCTCTGACTTTTGCATAGGCTGTTTCCTATGTCTGGAGAATACAAAGCTAAAATAGGCAACAGTCCCTCGAGGACACCTTGCAGCCTACCTTCTGTAATATTAATAATAATTGACATTTATATAGTTTTTAAAATTGATACTGCTTTCCATATATTGTCTTATTTGAGTCTTTTAACAATTCTACAAAGAAGGTGCTATTATTATTTCTAAATAAGAGAAGAATAAATGAGGTTGCCAAACACGGTTATGCAATTTATCCAGAATCACACAAATTACTAGTAACTGAGGTGGCATTCAAATTCAGGTCTTTCTGATTTCTAATTTAGCACTCTATCAGCTATACCAATTAGATGATACTGAAATTTTGGAGAGAAAAAGTTATTTTCTGCTGAATAAGTAACAAAATGGTCTCAAATAGCATTAATAGTAATAATAATTTACATTTTATATTATTTTGAAGTTCAAAAGATTGCTTTCTCCTTAACTAATCTATGAGATGAATAACACCAATATTTTCTCTCCCTTTTGCAGACACTGAATGACTTTTTCATGGCTCTAAGAATAATATGTGAACTAAGACTTGGTTATGCTGATCCTTCCACTTATTCAAGGTTCCCTCAAATCAGAGACGTAAGATAGGATCCCTAAATTCAAAACATCAAAGATCATTGGATGCATATAAACCACTGAAGAGAATATATTATGGCTCTGGCTTCATCACCAACTTTATTGGATGGAAAAACCAATACAATCATACACATCACTGTGGGGTTCTGTGTTCAGGACCAAGAAGTCAACATAATTGTTCTCACTTTCCTGGTCAAATCACATCTGAAAGATGGTATTCAGGCCTCCGTACCACATTTTAGGAAGGAAGAAACAAACGAGAGTTTTCTGAGAAAGGACACCACTTTGGTGAAATTCCTCAAGACCATGCCATAGGTTTGTTTGAAAGAAGTAGGAATGCTTATATTAAAGGAGAGAAGAGTTAGGCAGAATGTGAAAATTATTTTCAAGTATTTGAAGTGCTAATATATAAAAGATGAATTAGACTTATTCTTCCTGAGCCAGAGAGAAAAACCAGCAGCAATAGGAAGAAATTGAAAAAAAAATTAGATTTGAGCACATTTTAAGTAAAAACTTTCTTTTGAATTGGGTCCAAAGTAATATGGACTGTCTGACAAAAGAGTTGGGTTAATCCTCCCTAAAAGTCTTCAAGGAAAGGATAGGTGACACTCAATAATGATGTTGTTGAGGGAAGAAGATGGTGGGAATTTTCTATCAAAAGCAAATGGGTAGCATAGTGAACACACTGGGTCAGAACTGGAGGCATAAAGACTTGAGTTAAAATCTAGCTTCAAGTACTTACTCTGTGATTCTGAGCAAGTCACTTAACTTTTACATACTTCAGTTTCCTCATTTTAAAAATGGAAAAAATAATAGCACCTAATTTCTAAGGATGTTGTGAGATTTAATGATACAACATCTGTAATGCTCTTTTGTCTCTTTTTAGAGAAAACATCCCTAAGGATTTGGAAAGGAGGAAAGGCCTTGGCCTCTCTATGTTATGGGTAGGAGAGAAGAAGTTGTGTGAGAGAAATGCTGATAAATATTAATTCTATGACAAAGGAACAACTCAATAGTATCTCCTAAAACCTCATATTTATCTCAGATTTTATGATTTACAGAAGATGAGTACTAACAAAAATTGTCAGATTCATACATTAAAAACATATTTCTGGTAGCCAAGACAATAATTTATTCCAAATAAAGTATTCTTTCTTCATTAAAGACAGCTAAGTGGTGCAGTAGATAGATCAAAGAGCCTGGAGTCAGGAGGACCTGAATTTAAATCCAGCCTCAGGAATTGTGATCTAAGCAAGTCACTTAACCTTCATTGCATCAAAAAAAGTACAATCAGGAGATGGCATACAAGAATTCTGGATTTGCCACTAATTAGTTATCCAAATTTAAGGAAATTCCTCTAGGGCAAAGGTTAACTTTTTGATAAAGGACAGATAATATCACTACCTATCTGATCAGATTACTGTGAGGAAAAATGTGGGATACTGCATTTTATAACTATAAATCTCCAATAGGAAGTTAAATTCAAATTATTAGTATCTAAATGTAAATCAAGTATAATGCTTTCTTAGGACTTAGCTAACACTCTCTGACTAGGTACCCAAAGGAGTAACTATTACTACTACCAAGTTCTAGGAATACTTTTTTCTTCTCATGAACCTTCATCAGCAGACTCCCCAGTAACAATCAGCCAGTCAACCCAATTAGATCTTTAGTCAAGACATTTGTTATTCATTCTCAAAGAGGACCATGACACCAGCGAGGTAATGTCGAGACAATCAAATGAATTAGATCTAAGTGAGGGAAGGCTCTGCAAGGTCACTAGCCTCATTTTCCCCTCCAGAGCCATCTGGGTCCAATGGCAAGATAGAGATCAGGATACCTGGAGATGGCCCTGGATAAAAGGGAAAACCTTGGCCTTTTTAAACTAAGGTCTTCAACAGGTCTCGGTTTGAATGAGGACACAAGCATTCAGTGATTAAGGCTAGGTAATTGAGGCAATTGAGGCAAAGAATCTCTTTCATCTAGTCCAAAAAAAAAATCTAAATGAATAAGTAAAAGAATGAAAGAATCTGGGAGGGGAAGACCCTCAGGGTTTCTGGCCAAAACAGAAAGAGCTGTGATTATTTCTGTTTATAGATTTTTTTTTTAATTAAAGCTTTTTAGTTTTCAAAAGAAATCCATGGATGACTTTTCAACATTAACTCTTGCAAAACCTTGTGTTCCAGTTTCTGCCCCCTTTTCTCTATCCCTCCTTTAGATAGCAATTCAATATATGTTAATCATGATAAAATATATGTTAAATCCAACATATGCATACATAATTATATAATTATCTTCTTGCAAAAGAAGAATCAAGTCAAACAGGAAAGAAAAATGAGAAAGAAAATAAAATGTAAGCAAACAACAACAAAAAGAATGAAAATGCTATGTGTTGTGATCCAGATTCAGTTCCCACAGTCCTTTCTTTGGGTGGTTCTCTTCACCACAAAAATCATTGGAACTGGCCTGAATCATCTCATTGAAAAGAGAGCCACATCCATCAGGATTGTTCATCATATAATCTTGCTGTTGTTGTGTACAATGATCTCCTGGTTCTGCTCACCTCAGTTAGTATCAGATCATATAAGTCTCTCCAAGTCTCTCTGAAATCATCCTGCTGATCGTTTCTTACAGAACAATAATATTATATCACATTCATACACCATAACTTATTCAGCCATTCTCCAATTGATGGGCATCCATTCAGTTTCCAGTTTCTTGCCACTATAAAATACACAAACATTTTTGTACCCATGAGTCCCTTTTCCTCCTTTAAGATCTCTTTGGAATATAAGCCCAGGAGAAACACTGCTGGGCCAAAGGGTATGCATAATTGCATATCCCTTTGGGCATAGTTCAAAATTGTTCTCCAGAATGGTTGGATCACTTTACAACTCCACCAACAATGTATTAGTGAGGGACTACAATTATTGAATGGAATAGAACAGTAATTAAAAGTCATTCCCCCTTACCTTCCAAGACAAGGAGCATGCTTTTGCATAAATACACCAATACAGGATGGAGAAAATGGGTTAAAAAGCCAACGTGCAATATTAGTAAATATATGTCTGACAAATCTGGACAAAGTAAATTGCAACTTCATAACTTCAGGGTCATCAAGACTTTTATCTCTCGAGATTTCTCATGAAGTATGCTGTTCCACTGTTCATCTTAGCTGGCTTTTTAAAGTTACTTTACTGTTCATTTGGGTTGGTGCTTTCTAGTGCATAGTAACTCTGGTGGCTTAGTTTGGCTTGCTCCATCCAGGGGACATTGCTTTTATTTATTTATTTTCTTTTTTTTAATTATTATAGTTTTTATTTACAAGATATATGCATAGATAATTTTTCAGCATTGACAGTTGCAAATCCTTTTGTTCTAACTTTTTCCCTCCTTCCCTCCACCCCTTCCCCCAAATGGAAGGTTGACCAATACATGTTAAATATGTTAAAGTATAAATTAAATACAATATATATGTACACACATGTCCAAACAGTTATTTTCCTGTACAAAATGAGTTAGACTTTGAAATAGTGTACAATTAGCCTGTGAAGGAAATTAAAAATATAGGCGGACAAAAATAGAGGGATTGGGAATTCTATGTAATGGTTCATAGTCATCTCCCAGAGTTCTTTCACTGGGTGTAGCTGGTTCAGTTCATTACTGCTCTATTGGAACTGATTTGATTCACCTCATTGTTGAAGAGGGCCACGTCCATCAGAATACATCCTCATACAGAATCATTGTTGAAGTATATAATTATCTCCGTGTCCTTCTCATTCCACTCAGCATCAGTTCATGTAAGTCTCTCCGGGCCTTTCTGAAATCATCCTGCTGGTCATTTCTTACAGAAGAATAATATTTCATAATATTCACATACCACAATTTATTCAGCCATTCTCCAATTGATGGGCATCCATTCATTTTCCAGTTTGTAGCCACTACAAACAGGACTGACCCAAACATTTTTGCATGTACAGGTCCCTTTCCCTTCTTTAAGATCTCTTTGGGGTATAAGCCCAGTAGTAAAGCTGCTGGATCAAAGGGTATGCACAATTTGATAACTTTTTGAGCATAGTTCCAAATCTCTCTCCAGAATGGTTGGAGCCGTTCACAGTTCCACCAACAATGTATCAGTGTCCCAGTTTTCCCCACATCCCCTCCAATTTTCCTCTTCGTCTGAGAATTGTCTGTTCATATCCTTTGACTATTTATCAATTGAAGAACGGCTTGATTTCTTATAAATTAGAGTCAATTCGCTATATATTTTGGAAATGAGGCCTTTATCAGAACCTTTGACTGTAAAAATGTTTTTCCAGTTTATTGCTTCCCTTCTAATCTTGAGTGCATTAGTTTTGTTTGTATAAAAACTTTTCAATTCGATATAATCAAATTTTTCTATTTTGTGGTCAATAATGATCTGTAGTTCTTCTTTGGTCATAAATTCCTTTCTCTTCCACAGGTCTGAGAGATAAACTACCCCATGCTCTTCCAATTTATTTATAATCTCATTCTTTATGCCTAGGTCATGAACCCATTTTGACCTTATCTTGGTATATGGTGTTAAGTGTGGGTCAATGCCTAGTTTCTGCCATACTAATTTCCAATTTTCCCAGCAATTTTTGTCAAATAGTGAATTCTTATCCCAAAAACTGGGGTCTTTGGATTTGTCAAACACCAGATTATTAAAGTTATTGGCTGTTTTTTTCCTTTGAACCTAAACTTTTCCACTGATTAACTATTCTATTTCTTAGCCAATACCAAATGATTTTGGTAATCGCTGCTTTATAATATAATTTTAGATCTGGTACAGCTGCAGGGGCCCTTGCTTTAGATGAAGAGGCTAATTTGCAGGTCTCTCAGCAATTCTGGCTTCTAGTCAGGTTCCAAGACCTTTGGACCAGACTGGGAAGTTTGTTCTAATGTTAGGTAGACATTACTGAATAGTAGTGACCAGGTCACTAGACAGCAGCTTCCAGACAGGCAGGTAGACTTCTGAGAAGTTGCCAGACCATCTTATCACTGGCTTCTTCTCAGATGTGACATCTCTATTGAGGAGACTGATCTACTGGTCTTCTACATTTGCTCTTTGATGGGAGACTACAAATTATTTTCCCCTACCTTTACTATTTGTGATGGAAGTGAGTAGAGGTGAGTGGTCAGCAGGGTTTTTCTGGTTGGAGTTCCCATAAAACTCTTTCAGTGAAGAGTTTTACTTAACTTACAATGAACAGAAGTCTCTTCCTCATGATTCCCTCAAAACTTCATCTTTGAGATTTTTAGGATCTTTGGGTGGTAAGTGGGAGAAGTAGCAACTCTGTTTTACTACAAACTCCTCGGTTCAAAAGTTCTTTCCCTTCATAAACAAGTCCATGTTCCCCCAGGGTGATCAGTATTTTTTGCATCTTCCGTATTTCTTTAGGAATTTTATATAGATGAGAGGCTAGAGACAACTGTGTGAATACTATCTTTACACTTAAAATAGGTTCTTTGGCTTCTTCAAGTCTCTTTCCCTTTAATCTCTCTTTTGCATAAGAAGGTTTTCCCCTTTACCTATCAATATGTCTTTTCCCCCCAGAGAATTACAGACCTTTTGTTTTTACTGAAGCCTTATTTGGACACCTTTCCTTTACCTTACAAATGTCTTCTACATCTCACATTCATAGCAGGAACAGTGTTTGCTAATA
The DNA here is from genome assembly GCF_016432865.1 of Antechinus flavipes. NCBI lineage: Eukaryota > Metazoa > Chordata > Mammalia > Dasyuromorphia > Dasyuridae > Antechinus > Antechinus flavipes. Next base: position 390,206,737 of record NC_067401.1, read on the forward strand.
CGCTCTTGCTTCACTAATAAGTACTATGCTCATTAACTAATACAACTTAATTAAGCCAATATATCTAACAATCTAATGAATGTTTTTCAAAGCATAATTGTAAATGTCTGATTAAGCAGTTTTTTTAATGGAACAGTTATCCCTTCCTCATCTCTTGGTTTAGGAATGCTTTTCTTTCTGGAAAACTATGCTTAGAATTTTTTTTGGTCCTGCCTTATACTAAAAAAAAAGTCTGATTTTTCTTTTTTCTTATGGGGTATTTACAATACCTTATTGCAAAATTTGGATTAAGTATCATATCATAGACTCCGTGTCATCTGCTAACCTTTATCTATTCTCTATAGTTTTCTGTAAAACCCCAAATTCTGTTATTTCTTATGCATATACATAAAGGCAGATACTCTTGGCACTTTAATGGACTACAAGCTCAATATATATTAACTATGTGATATAGCAATAAAATAAATTGATAAGGGTTGGGGCTACATATAAGTATGATTTCAGGGAATAAGACACTGATAATCCCACATTTTTTTTTTTTTTGTGATGGAGAAAGTCATGATTCAGAGGGATAACTACTTTTGCTATTTAAGAGAAGAAGATGGACCAGTGGAGAAAATACTCTGCTTGGAGTTAGGAGAGATCAGTTGAAATCCTGGCTTTGAGGATTACTAGTTATATGACCCTGTAGTGAGCCCCCAAGAGCAAAGTTGCCTAAAGACTAACAAATCAGTACAGATTGGAAATTTAGCACATTAAAACTCCTTTGCTGATTAGCAATGGCATGGCACTATGAGAAGCCACTGACTTTACAGTGATAAAGGGGGAGTCTAGAATATTAAAAATTAAAAACAAAGCAAACATGGCAATGCTTTGATAGCTACATGTGTTAATTCATTAAATGAGAACCTCAATTATGTAGGCAGAGCACCCTGGAAATTAGTTTCTCATTCAGTCAACTCAGTTATACAGACATTTGAATTCTTGGTTTAATCTACTTCAAAAATTACTTTGTCCAACTAAAGAATTCAAAATCAGTTCCCAGAAGTTATGTGATCAGATAATTGACAAGGCTGTTGCAAGAGCCTATACATGAAATAAAGTGCTATGAGAAGTAATTCTAATGAATAACTGCAAGAATAAGTATTTATAATGGCATGATCTAGGGCAGTTAGGTAGTGCAGTGGACAGAGCACTAGGTCTGGAGTCAGGAAGATTCATGTGGTGGCTTCAAATCCAGTTTAGGGCACTAGCTATGTGACTCTGGGCAAATCACATAGCCATTTGCCTCAGTCTCTAAAACGAGCAAGAAAAGGACATGGCAATGATCCTCCTGTATCTTTGCCAAGAAAACCCCCAAATGGTGTCACAGAATCAGGCACAAATGACCAGACAGACTATTCTCATGTAATTTTATGTCATGTTTATATGCTTGTTACAGTATACACAGTTTTGATATTTATTGATTCGTAAAGAAATCTGTGTCTTATTTCCTAAAGCTATACTTGTGTGAAACCCCAACTCTTATTGGATTCTTTGATTACTTTATCATATTACTAATATATTGTGGGATTGTAGTCTACTAATATCCTCAGACTTTTTAAAAATTAAAGTTCTCATTTTATTATTAAACAATCATCAAATGCATAAAAATTTTTGCATAGAAAAAGAACAAAAAAGAAAATTACATATGAACCTGTGAATATCTGTTATGTTCACTTTGTTTTCAGGGTTTATTAATTTTACTACAGTAGTGGTAAAATTGCCTAAATGTTCGTGTCTCTTTAAAACTTTCTTTTTGTTTTCTTCTGTGTACCTTTATGATATATTGTTAATGCTCTTTCTTTTAAAAAAATAAACTCTTTATTACTTTATTTCCACCCCCTCAAAATTAAAGCTGTTCTTTGTAACAAATAACTATAATCTATTAAGAAAACTAAAAAGCAGTCTAACAGAAATTAGTATATGCCAATATATTGTGCTGTTTTACATAATAAATTTAAAATGTACATGAAATTTGAATATTAAAGATTATAAGAAATAAAAAGGGGAGTAGATCATATACCTTTCACAGGTATGCTTAGGGGTTGGATTCTTAATCAAATAGAGAGACAGCTACAAAAGAAAAATGAGATAATTTTGATTAAATGAATTAAAAAAACTTTTGGCCAAACAAAATTAATCCATTTAGGGCAGATTAATAAATAGGGAAACTGTCAATTGAGGAAAAATTTTTATATCAAATATCTTCAAAAATTATGTGGTATTCAACACATATGGGCAACTAATGGAATCATATAAAACTAAAAGTTTCTCTTTAATAGATAAATGTTAAGAGAATATGGACAAAGCAGAAAGAAAATTGCAAAGTATTAATAATCTATGCAAAAAGATGCTCCAAATTATTAATAAGAAGAGGAATGTGAATCAAAACAACTTTGAAAGTTTACTTTATATACCAATTTTCATTTCTCTCTTTAATTATTCAGGAATATTCAGTTGTAGTTTTATACTTTCCTGGGAATTTTTAGCCTTCTTTGCCTCATAAGATGTTGATTATTCACTTTGTCTTGCCGTATTTATTCAGAGATTGACTCAATTTGAGAGATATATCTGAATATCTTTGCATGCCTTTGGATGACTTGGAACCATACTCTCTTTCGTTAATATCTTCCCTATTAATTTATCTGCTTATTGGTTAGTCCTGACATTGTGGCAATTTCAGTCCCTTATAGTTCTCTGTTATTCCATTTCTGACTACTTCACTCTTTTTTTTTTTTTTTTAAATTAGGATTCTCTGTTCTTAATTGGGCTCTCATGCCATCCTAGGAAAGAGATTGATAAGATGAACTGATTTTTATAAAAGTTAAGGTGTATGTGTGTGTGTGTGTTTATAGCTTTTTATTTACAAGATATATGCATAGGTAATTTTTCAGCATTGACAACTGCAAAACCTTTTGTTCCAATTTTTTCCCTCCTTCCCCCCACCACCTCCTCCAGATGGCAGATTGATGAATACATGTTAAATATGTAAAAAGTATAAATTAAATACAACATATGAACACATGTCCATACAGTTAATTTGCTGTACAAAAAGAATCAGACTTTGAAATAGTGTACAATTAACCTGTGAAGGAAATAAAAAATGCAGGTGGACAAAAATAGAGGGATTGGGAATTCTATGTAGTGGTTCATAGTCATCTCCCAGAGTTCTTTCGTTGGGTGTAGCTGGTTCAGTTCATTATTGCTCTATTGGAACTAATTTGGTTCATCTCATTGTTGAAGAGGGCCGCATCCATCAGAATACATCCTCATACAGAATCATTGTTGAAGTATATAATTATCTCCGTGTCCTTCTCATTCCACTCAGCATCAGTTCATGTAAGTCTCTCCGGGCCATTCTGAAATCATCCTGCTGGTCATTTCTTACAGAAGAATAATATTTCATAATATTCGCATATCACAATTTGTTCAGCCATTCTCCAATTGATGGGCATCCATTCATTTTCCAGCTTCTAGCCACTACAAACAGGGCTGCCACAAACATTTGACACATACAGGTCCCTTTCCCTTCTTTAAGATATCTTTGGGGTATAAGCCCAGTAGTAAAACTGCTGGATCAAAGGGTATGCACAGTTTGATAACTTTTTGAACATAGTTCCAGATTGCTCTCCAGAATGGCTGGATGTGTTCACAGTTCCACCAACAATGTATCAGTGTCCCTGTTTTCCCACATCCCCTCCATCTTTCCACATTATCTTTCTCTGTCATTCTAGTCAATCTGACAGGTGTGTAGTGATATCTCAGAGTTGTCTTAATTTGCATTTCTCTGATTAATAATGACTTGGAGCACCTTTTCATATGGCTAGAAATAGTTTCAATTTCTTTGTCTGAGAATTGTCTGTTCATATCCTTTGACAATTTATCAATTGGAAAATGGCTTGATTTCTTATAAATTAGAGTCAATTCTCTATATATTTTGGAAATGTGACTACTTCACTCTTGATGGTAATTTCCTAAGATAAAAACTTTTTTTTCTTTTCTTTTTTTTAAATAACTTTTTATTGACAGAACCCATGCCAGGGTAATTTTTTTTACAACATTATCCCTTGCACTCACTTCTGTTCTGATTTTCCCCTCCCTCCCTCCATCCTTCCCCCAGATGGCAAACAATCCTTTACATGTTAAATAGGTTACAGTATATCCTAGATACAATATATGTGTGCAGAACTGAACAGTTCTCTTGTTGCACAGGGAGAATTGGATTCAGACGGTATAGATAAGAGAAGAAAAATAAAAATGCAATCAGTTTATATTCATTTCCCAATGTTCTTTCTTTGGGTGTGGCTGCTTCTGTCCATCTTTGATCAACTGAAACTGAATTAGCTCTCTTTATCGAAGAGATCCACTTCCATCAAAATACATTCTCAAACAGTATTGTTGTTGAGGTATATAATGATCTCCTGGTTCTGCTCATTTCACTTAGCATCAGTTCATGTAAGTCTCGCCAGTCCCTGAGATAAAAACTTCAAAGCTATCTCAACTTTCATGCTTAGGAATTCATATTTTGTTTATTTCAGTTAATGTCTAGTGTAATTGGAGGGACAGAACTGGTAATACCCAGATGCGAGTCCCTTTTCCTTCAGGCCTGATAAAGTCCCTTCAACTTTCCCCTACTAATAACATGCCTCTGTTCAGTTTGTTCTGCACATTTCTGGTTGAGCACCATTGCAGTTCAGCATGCTATCATTTCAAGTAGAATATTTTTCTGACTTGTTGGCACAGAGGAAGGGGAAGCAGAGTTGAATTCTGTCCAAAACCTCATGGGTGAGTTTATGCAGCATTAATAGAGGATAGCATGGGGGAATCAAGATTCCCTTTTGTTACTTCATCAGGTTGTTAAACTTGTGGGGTTTTTGGTGTCTTGGATTACTGGGATCAAGTCAAATCAAAATAGGATTCACAAATCCTTACATAAAGATCCCAGCAGGCTGCATATTAAGTTGGCTTTAAAATATAATTTCTATATTTTATTATAGTTTAATTTGTTTTGCTAAATCTCCCAAATTACATTTTAACCTGGTAGGGTCTAATCCAGACATGTAGCCTGTGGACTGTGTGTTAGACACTTCTATCTTAGAGAATGGAGAGTTTAAATTGCTTTATGTCTTGAAAGTACTTGAAGTACATTCTCATATTAGAGAAAAGTTTGAAAATTTGTGAAAATCAGAAAAAAGTATCTATTCCTCCATTTGTTGTCATATGATCCAGAAGTGACAATATTAACATGAGATTCACCTATGAGACAGAACTTTATAATGGTCACTGGCAAATTGAAATATTCCATTTATAGCACAGTATTTTAAAAATTTTTTGAATTTAAAAAAATCAGTAAAATATTTTAATAGCATTTTTGTGGGAAAACAAAAAAAATTATCAATTGAAGAAAAATAATCATGGCATATTAATGTAATAGAATATTCTTGTTCTAATATAATGGCTGCTGAGGAGCATGAAAAAATTTACATGAATTGATGGAAATATTGTTGAGTCAAACTATAAGTTGGTTCAATCATTCTACAAGTAATTTGGGATCCTATGAAATAAAAATCACTAAAATATCTATATTCTTTGATGCAGAGATCTCATATTGAAAGAATACCTTCAAGGAGGTAAAAAAAAACAGAAAGACAATTCAAATACATACACTTCTGTATATAATTTGTGTGTATGTTTATAGAATCCTCCTTTTTATGGTAGCAAAGAACTTCTAAATATTTCATTAGGAAATAATTAAACAAATTGCTGTATTTGAATGTCATGGCCTATTAACATACTTTAAGAAAGAACATATGTAAAGAATTCAGAGTAACAATAGAAGACTTCTATGACTTATAGAAAAGTGAGATAAATTGAACTAGGGAAAGAACATGTATAATAGCAACAATAAAAAATGTGCAAAAAAGAAGCAATATTTTAAATAGAGTGATAGATAAATTGAACTAGGGAAAGAACATGTATAATAACAATAATAAAAATGTGCAAAAAAGAAGCAATATTTTAAATAGAGTGATTAAACTTGGCCTTGGAGAGGAGTCAGGAAAAAGCATCCTCATTTTTTATTTCAAGGGATTAGAACTATGGTCATGGAATTTTCTCTGCATTGTCATATGTGGATTATGTACTGGCTAGTTTTGCTGAACTGTTTTTGTCTTTTTCTTTTTTAAAAAAATTGTTACAGGGAAGATAGTGTATTTAGAAGAGAAATAGGGATGTAGTTATAAATGAATGGAATATAAAAGCAAAATAAAATAAAAAATAGTATAAGTAATTCCTGGGTGTGCCTCCTTTTCAGCTAGTTTTCCCCACTAGAAACTCTTCTAAGTAGTACCATATATTGAATGTGTATTTTGGATAGGAAAAAAGTCTTCAGTTACAACTACATATTTGTTCACTATTCTGTGATTTGCATTTGTTTATCACATTTTCTAACATATTAGCACATAATTCTAAAACTTGGAGAATGGAAAATGTGTAACTGTTCATTACTAGGGAAATAGCCATACAAGATTATGGAACTCAACCATATGCTTAAAAATATTCCTTGCCCCAGAATTTCCATAAATATCTGTAAAAGAATCTATTCTATGTTTCTTTGAATTACCACGTAACTTGAAAAAGCAATGGAAAATCGTGATGGACAAATATGCTGAGTTTCATTTTTAAAATTCAGAATATGTTACAAAGAACTTGAGACTAACATTAACAACTTAAATCTATTTTTGTTGTCGTTTGTTTGTTTCATTCATGGCCAATTCTTCATGACCCCATTTTCGGTTTTCTTGGCAAAGATTTTGGAGTGCTTTGTCATTTTCTTTTCCAGTTCATTTTATAGATGAGGAAATTGAGGCAAACAGAGTTAAGTGATCTGCCCAGGGTCCCCCTGAATGGGTAGATTTGAACTTAAGTCTTCCTGATTCTAGGCCAGGCACTCTATTCACTACACTATCTAGTTTTCCAGATGGATTTTATATGAACAATAAGAAAGATGGTAAAATAAAAATATTTTTATCATAGTGACTTAGATCTATAAGACCTTAGAAATCATCTTATCCATACCTTTCATTCCATGGGTAGAGAAACTGAGTCAGAGATTAGTCAACTAAGTGATGAAAGTTAAACATATTAAAATGTAAGGAGTAGATAGACAGTGCAATATGTAGAAAATCATTCCTGAAGTCAGGAGAACCTATTAAGTTCAAATCTGGTCGCAGACACTTATTAGCTTTGTGACCCTGGACAAGTCACTTAGCTTGATTATTACCTCAGCCTCAATCTGAAATGCTTTTGAATTCCTTTCAAAAAATATCTTCAATAGTTAAAAAATATTTGTTGAAGTCCAGCAAAACTCCCCTTCCCAATTCTCCCTTTTGGAATGTTTCATTCTATTCTTTTTAGTCTTTTTTGGATGAAAAATAAATATTTCCTAGGATGTTTGAATTTTAGTTCTTATTTTCTCTAAGTTGCTCTTTCTAAATCTAGCCATTATAATAAAACACATCTTAAATTATAAGTCAATTCAATACATGCATAAACATTTAAACTTGAACAAGTTATCAATACAACAGGTAAATATTGACCTGTGTGACTTTTTCAAAGACCCTTAATATCTGAAATCAGGATGTCAGAATGATTTCTAAAGATACATATCTATATCTATGTCTATATCTATATATATGCCTATGAACAGGGAAGACACAACATGTTATTCAATAAGCAAGAACATTTAAAAATATATTAAATAGATAGGAAGAGACAGTAAGGGGAAAAAAGAAAGATAATGGAGTAACTGGTCATTGGGAATGAGGATCCACCATTACAAACTTTTTCTCCCTTCCCCTCTATAAAGAAACTTGGAGGAAAGAGGTTTCTGATTATAATGATGAAAGCTGGCAAAACTCAATACTGGCTGAGAAAAATAAAAGAAGAACTAGATGTTCATACAAAAAAATAACCCACCTAATTTTTATTCTTTCCTTTGTCCTTACATGGGGAACAGGAATGTTTTGAGCTGAGGGATCAATATACTATTAGTCCTCCTTCTCACTTGACTGCAGTGGCTTTGAGCCCATCACCTTCATTGTCTATGGAGTTAATTCTCTCTTGGTCTCTTTATCCCTGCAAACTGAGCTTAAATTTAAAATAAAGGAAAAAGGCCAAAAAAGGTGAGCAAAAACAAAAACAAAAACAAAACTCTTGGTAAGAATACTCAGATTGATGTGTCCAGGTAGCAAAGTTATGAGTTTGGGAGATCCAAAGGTACCAAAAGAGATCCTACCCCAACTATTTGAAGTGGTCAGAAAAAGGAAGGAGAGGAGAATAAAAAGGGAGAAGAGAGACAAAAATCAAAAGAGATAGGTCTGTGGTGGAAGGCTCAGTTGATTCCGCTATGCTAAAAAAATATGATTTTACTTTTGTTCAGTTTAAATTTTATTATTTGGTTATCCATCATCCATAGCTTTTCAACTGCAATTTGGAAGTAGTTAAGAGGCACAATGGAGGGAATACTAGGGTGCGAGTCAGGAAGACCTGAACTCAAATCAAATTTTAAATAGTTAATAATATTAATAGTCATTTACCAATCTCAACCTCACTTTCCACCTTCAGAGATAACTTCTAGGAGACAAGATGATGGAGTAAACAACAAATTGCCACGAGTCCCACATTCACCTCTAAAACAATCCAATATATCTCAAATAAATATATCCCCCCCCCAAATCCTAGAACAACAGAATCGAGAAAAAATTATTTAGCCCAAGAAACTTGGAAGATTGCAATAAAGGCCTATCTCCCTCAGATAAAAAGAGATCATAGTCCATGACAGGAAGTGTCCCAGTAAACCAGCAGCAAGCCCCATCTCAGCAAACCAGAGAGAGATCCTGAGCCCCAGTGCAGTGGAGTAGGCAAAACCCAACATCAGGATTTCCCCACACTATGCCTTAACATAGCCAAAGGAATGGGCAGACTCTCCCAGAACCCAGCTTCATATACTTCAGCAAAGCCTTAGGCAAACAGCCAGACTCCCATGTGCTCCAGTATAGTTCCAGAGAAACAGAAACACTCCACCTTCAGCACACAAGATACCATCACTAGGACCCCAGATCAGCACCAAGTGAGCTGCCAGGCCCTAAAGCTTCCAGCAATATGTAACCTTCCTATTTCTATCCCCTTAGCATAGTATTAGGACACAAGAGTGTCCTAGGATTCTCTGGCCAACACCAGTGCCACATCAGGGAAACATCTAGGGCCTGTAGCCCGAGGTATAAGAGGCCAGTGACAGGGTCTCTTTTATCCCTGCAAACTGAGCTCAAATTTAAAATAAAGGAAAAAGGCCAAGAAAGATGAGCAAAATCAAAACCAAAACCAAAACCAAAAACCAATAACCAAAAAGAATCTGACCATAGAAAGTAATTATGACAGAGAAGAAAAAGACACAAACTCAGAGGAAAACAATGTCAAAGCTCACATTGGCAAAACTCCAAAGAAAAATTGGAAGTGATCTTAAGACCAGAAAGAACTCATGGATGAACTCAAAAAGGAATATATAAGAGAGGCAGAAGGAAAAAAAAATTGGGAAAAGTAATGAAAATTATGAAAAAAAAATCAAAAGCTTGGAAAAAGAAAACAATTGTTTAAAAAGTAGAATTGGCAAATGGATAAGGAAGTACAAAAACTGAAGAATAATAAACCTTAAAAGTTAGACTTTTTCAAGTGGAAGCAGATGACTCTATGAGACATCAAGAATCAAACAAATTCAAAAGAATATAAAAGTAGAAGAAAATGAAAAATTCCTTTTTGGAAAAATAACTAACTTGGAAAATAGATCTAGGAGAGATAATGTCAGAATAATTGGACCTGGAGAGGATCTTTCATACAATTATCAGGTAAAACTGAATTGCTATCCTGAAGCCTCCAGCCACCACAAAGGTGGACAATGGAATGAATTTGTCTCAGCCTCTGAGAGTTTCTAGTGCGCTTGTTTTTTTGGCCCTGAGAGCTTCTAGTTTATATGTTCTACACTAAGTATAAACCAATCATTATATCACTAGGAAAGCATTATTTGTGGTAGGATTAAATCAAGGCTAAACTAGATTTAACCATTGTCTTCTCAATTCCACTTAGTACCTGGTAAGCATTTTTTGTTTCAAGCTCAGAGTTCTGGCCCATAACAAAGAAGGAAATTACATCTTGCTCAAAAGGAGCAATAGATGATGAAGTAATACACATACTAAACATATAGACATAGAAGTACATGACCAAACAAGAAATAGAGAACATTATGAAATGCAAAACAGATAATTTTGTTTATATTAAGTCAAAAAAACTTTTGAACAAATAAAATCAATACAATTAATATTAGAATAAAAATAGAAGGCTGGGAAACAATCTTTATAGAAGTGTCACTGATAAAGACTTCATTTGTCAAATAAATTGAGAAATTAGTTATAAGAATACAAGTCACTGTCCAATTAATAAATGGTCAAAAGATATGAACAGGAAATTTACAGATGAAGAAATAAAGCTGCCTATATGCAAATAAATAAGCTACTTTTGATTAGAGAATACAAATTAAAACAACTCTGAGGTACCCCCTCACATATATCAGGTTGACTAATGTGATAAAAAAGGAAAATGATAAATGCTGAAGAGTATGTGGGAAAACTGGGATATTAATGCATTGTTGGTAGAATTGCAAACTGATCCAACCATTCTGGAGAGCAATTGAAATGATGCCCAAAAGGCTATAAAATTGTGCATACTCTCTGATCCAGCAATACCACTATTAGGTCTGCCTCTAAAAGAGATCATAAAAAAGTGAAAAAGATCTACATGTGCAAAAATATTTACAGCAGCCCTTTTTGTGGTGGCAAATATTGGAAATAGAGAGGCTGCCCATCAATTAAAGGTTTACTGAACAAGTTATAGTATATAAATGTAATGGAATATTATAGTGTGATACAAAATGATAAACAGGAAGATTTCAGAAAAACCTGGAAAGACTTGTAAGTACTGATGCAAAGCAAAATGATCAGGACTAGGAAAATAATGTACACAGGATCAGCAACATTGTGTGATGTATAAATGACTCAGCTCTTCTCAGCAATATGATTTAAAGTAAGGAGAAAGGCCTTATGAAGGAAAATACTAACCATATCCAGATAAAGAAATGATGGACTCTGAATGCAGCTCAAAGCATACTTTTTTCACTTACTATTTTTCGTGTTTTTTTTCCTTTTGATTTGTTTCTTCTTTCACAACTGTGACTAATGTGGAATTGTGTTTTACATAATAGGACACGTATAACCTATATCAAATTGACTACCGTTTTTGTAGGAAGAAAGGGAAAGAACTTTGAAATATTTGGAAGTCAGAACCTTGTAAAAATAAATGCTAAGAATTGCCTTGACAAGCAATTGGGGAAAAATAAATACTATTAAAATATTGTAAAATGATCAACTGGGAATGATTTGGATATTATTAGCAATGCAATGATCCAAGACAACTCTGAAGAACTTATGATGAAAAATGCTATACATGCCCAGAGAAAGAACTGATGGCATCTGGCTAAAGATTGAAGCATGCTTTTTTAAAACTTTATTTTTTGGGTATTTTTTGGAGGTCTATTTTTTCTTTTATGACAGGACTAATACAGAAATATATCATGGATGAATATAAACTTATAACCTATATTAAATTTTGTGTCTTGCAATGATGGATTGTGGAAAGAGGGAGATAATGTGGAATTCAATATTTATTTAAAAGTGAATGTTAAAATTGTTTTTACATGTAATTGGGAAATATAAAAAGAAAAAAATAGTCTTTTACTTTAATTGAAGTCAGGTGATAGTTTTTAAAAGCCTTGACACTGAATTTCTTGCCTCTTTTTTACTTTTCTCAGATTTGCTGTCTGACCATGGAGTTGTCTTGCAAGAAGATATTGATCTTTTAGTTTTAAAAGTGAAAAGGGAATACAGAAAAGAAAGAGAGAAGGAGCTGAAATTGTGATGAATGAGACACATGAAAGACAAAAGAGGGGCTCTAAAAAGCTGATTTTCTCTTCTTCAAATCTTCCAGTAGATATCTGCCATCACCTTGGAATGCTTCTTAAGAACCATTAAGGTATGTATCAGAGTATAAGTGGGAGGAAGGTAAAAGGAGGAAAGTTTTGAACAGTTTTCAATATTGTTTGTAAGTTGGTTTTTGTCATATCTAATAAAGACATCAATTTAAAAAAAAAATCATGGCATCTACCACATAATGTTCTTGTGATCATCAAACAAGTTGATATATCTAAAGCTAAAACTTATAAAGACAACTGTAAAATTTTTAAAGATTTAATATTTGCAAATCTTAAAGTGCCACATAAATTATAATTATAATTATTAACTATTATTGCCTTAAACCTCCACAGACTCCTCTCTGAATGGAGTATAGTCTACGAGGATATAAGTTTTGCCTTTTGGGAAATAACAGCAATCAGATCTATACTATATTGGGGTATTGGAAAACATAACTTACTGAAGGTTGGAGATTGTCTCTCTCCATTTTTACTGGTCAGAACTAAGAGATAAGGAAATGAAGCCTGGTGGTAGAGACCTCACCTGTGCTTCATCATAGATTTTCTTTTTAAATATTAATTTATTTTTCCAAAAACATACAAAGATAGTTTTCAATATTCACCTTTGCAAGACTTTGTATTGTAGATTTTTTTCTCCTCTTTCTTCCCTTACCTGAACCCCAAGATAGCAAACAATCTAACATAGGTTAAATGTGTAATTATTTTGAACATATTTCTGTATTTGTCGCAGCATAGACTTTTCAACAAGAAAAAAAAAGAAAGCATGCAGCTAATACTTCACAGGGATCCTCAAACTATGGCCCGCGGGCCAGATGCAGCAGCTGAGGACGTTTATTCCCCTCACCCAGGGCTATGAAGTTTCTTTCTTTAAAGGCCCACAAAACAAAGTTTTTGTTTTTTACTATAGTCCGGCCCTCCAACAGTCTGAGGGACAGTGAACTGGCCCTCTATTTAAAAAGTTTGAGGACCCCTGCGATACATACTATATATCACTGATTGCTAATAAATATTAGTCTTACATTTTACAAATGAGAAATGATCCAAACATAGAAGAATATAGACTTGCTTAGAATCAGAGCTCAAACAGGAAGCAGATGAAGAAAGGAAGAGGACAGGTAGGAGAAATCTCAATAATAGCAAAAGTATTTTTTTTAAAATAAGAATTTATATAGCATACAAACTTAGATTTCTGCAGCTAGTCTGAAGCAGTGAAAAAATTTACCCTTCTTGATGACATTGACTTATATTATCAATTTCTCATTTCTCAAAATTCAGTTTCACTGCTTAAAATTTTTAGTTTTCAACATTTTAGATTTTAAATAAACAGGAGCAAGAAATACATTTCTATGAATTTTTAATTTCATCTGTGTTGAAATTTATATATGTTTATGTTGTTAAATTCCTAAATTTGGATGAAAAAGTCTTAAAGTCATCTGTAATACATCTCTCCTTTTTTATTTTAGGAATAAAGGAAGCTCAATAAAGAGAATAAATTCTAGTTGCCTGAATTAAGAAAAACACTAGATCTCTAGATGTGTAGTATTCCCATCTCTAACATAAGAAGGAAGACTCATCTACATGAATTATCTGGCCTTAGACACTTAGTACCTCTGTGACGCTGAGCAAGTTGTTGTTGTTGTTCCCTCATTCTTGGAGAGGACTGATGATATTACAATAGTGATGTCTTGACTTTTGTGGGAACTGGATTTAATTGTAACTGAGATGCATAAAGTTGTCAGACTTAACTTTGTTTGCCTCAGTTTCTTCATGTATAAAATGAGCCAGAGAATGAAATGGTAAACTATTCCAATATCTTTGCCAAGGAAATCCCAAACGGATCATAAAGAATGAGACCACTTTTTGTCAATGACTGAAGGTCACATTCACCTTTCAACAGCACCTTGAAATCTGAGTAAATATCCATCATTTGACACTAAATAAAGTAATTTTTTTCTTTCTTATAGTAAATATGGCTTAAGCCATATTTTGTTTTTGTTTTTGTATCTACAGTGCCTACCTAGCACATTGTCTAGTATATAGTAAGCATTTAGCAAATGTGTATTGAATGTGTAAATCATCTGTTTCAAGTAGTTCAGGTCTTAATCTTTTCACATATTACAATTAAATCTGACTTCTAATGTAGTTAGGAATGATTTGTAAAAGTGAGAAGAAAACTAGAGAATACTAATTAGACAGTAAATTACCTTGTCCCTTTTCATTCAGTATCTTGTTAAACAAATGATTTTTTTACTTGAATGTTATGAAGGGTATTTTGAAGTCATGACACATACACTTTTATCCCCTCTCTTTTCATCAGAAATCAATTTTACCACTTCACATCTGTGAAAATGGGAGAGGAAAGCATAGGGTCAATGGAATATCATGGTTGATGTAGCAGAATTAATGCAATGTTACAAACCTGAATTCTAAAGTACATCTTTTTGATTCTTCTCTTTAAACCCTAGGACATTCAAGGAAATCATTTATTTTATTGGTTAATAATCATGATAGTAGATAAGCAGTAACCTGTTTATATAATAAAAAAATCTCTTGATAACTTTGCCAGCAGTAAGGATTTGTCTTCTCTCCTAAAGTCAATATTTCAGGAATTCATTTGATTTTTCAACCATGACATTACCACCAAATATTATAGAATATTAGAACTATAGACTCAGAGGTAGAAGGTTCTTTCAGGCTCCTGGTTTTTAGCCTCATCCTCTTTCATTTTCATTATATTTCTTGACATAAATATATTTTGTTTTATTCATATTTGTATATGTATATATATTTTATATAACATATGTTTTGTATATATACTCCTTAGGTGGCTTTCACTTTGCATATTTGAAAACAGCTTCCACAGATGCAGGATAGCATATCTATGTATATATCTATCTATCTATGTATCTATCCATTTATCTATTTCTATGTATATATTATATTTCTATATAGATATCTGTATCCATCTATCGATCTATATGTATATTTATAGGATATCTATATCTATGCAGGATATCTCTGTAGATAATTTATATTATAGAGTGCTTGGTGCAATAAGAATATTTTAGTAGTGTACAACAAATTAGCATGATCTTTCTTTTCTTCTCTTTTCTCTGAAATAAACACTTTATTGTCAACATGTTTACATGGTGCCAAAATAACCATATGTCCCCAAATATTCAGGTGTTTGGCATCTAGACAAGATATCTTAGGTAAATGAATTTTTCATTTGACATCCAGCTGGCAAGAGATAATACAGACAAAATGACTTATAAATACTAAAACAAAGTTTTAAGATAATTATGATCTAGTCATTTCCTAACAAGTAGCTAGATTATGTTCCAAAATTTGGTATATATATAGATTGTTTGAAAGTCAGAGCACATTTCCTCTTAGAAATAATATTATATGTGCTGATGGATCTCCAGAGTAGCCCACATTCACATATCTAAAATGTAAGTAGATTCTTTGAAATTCAGAATTCATTTTCCTCTAGTGTACAAGATGCATAATATGAAAATGGTAGCTTAGAATCTAATGATTGTAGTCGTTCAGATATAAGAAAAAGATGTAAGTTATAGCCTAAATTAATTAGCATAGTATTTCAATTTTCTCATCTGTCTCATCCTTGATCCAATGAAATTACTGGAAGAATAGATGTATTAGAAAAATTAAGTGTTTTTAACTATCAGAAAGACAGTGATAACTACAAGAGATCAAATGTTCAGATTGTTCGTATATTGTTTATTTTTAGAATTTCTTTGGAGCAGTTGAATATAACATCATGAAATGATACTGCTAAATGGGATCACAGAGGGTATTTGCAACATCTACAAGTTATTATTTAGTGTTTAGTGGGAAATCTCCAATTAAGAGGAAATCCATATTAAGTGCCCCATTCCACTCAGCCCATTTAGTCAACTTGATTTGTGTGTGTGTATGTGTGTACATATAAACAATATGAAAGGATGAATTCTATTTTTTTCCATCTGACTACATATAATAAATTGCGCTTTGGGAATGTTAGCAACTTTAAAAGATTTAAGAACTCTGATCAACACAATCACTAACTATGATTTCAGAATACCACTGATGAAGCACAAAATTTATTGCCCTAACAGAGAGGTACTAGTCCTGGTTAGACATGAGATATATCTTTCTTGGACATGGTCAAGAGAGAAATTTGTCTTGCTTATCTATATCTACATCTATATTTACAAGTTTTCTATTTGTTTATTTTTTTCCCAATGAGGGCTCAGGTATGAGAGAAAGATAGCAGATTTTTTTTTCATTAAAAATAAAATCCAATTGAAATTTTAAAAAAAATCTATGGGTATATAATTTTAAATGATCTAATTCTATCCTTTAAGAATATGAGAAGTTTAGTGAAATCATGATTATTGTGGGAAATGAGTAGAGTTATAGTAGAGAAAGTACTATGTTTTGATCCCAGTTCTACTACTTCTTGCTATCTTAAATATTGACCAAAGTAATGAAACAGCTGCTTTTCACTGAAGCACTATGTCCTCTAGCCCAAAACACCAAAATAGTAAATTGTGTCATTAGATTAAAGGAAGCAAATTGGTTCAATCCAATGACACTCAGAAACCTTTTGTTTTTGAAGTTGTTTGACACACCTATCTTTGGGTATAGACTCAGAGTTTGATTCAAAAGAAGTCTTCCTTATATGCTATTGATAAGTAAGCCTTTCTCTCTCTTTCCCTTTAACATTTTGTTACGCTTTTGATCTTTTGCTTTCCAATTCCATATATTGTATTGAGACATCTGTATTACTTCCTATTGGTATCATTTTCCCTCACATCCAGAAGATTGATTCCTCGTGGGGAGAGAGAGAGAGATTAGTGAAGTAAAATACCTCCCCACTTTCTCCTCCTCAATTAGTGATGAGTGGAAAAGGAGAGGTGAAGCATAGTTGGTTTACTCAAAATATGTATTATATGATTCAGGCCAGTTCCAATGGTCTTGTGAAGAAGAGAGCCATTTGCACTCAGAGAGGACTATGGGAACTGAGTGTGAATCACAACATAGTATTTTTACTTTTTTTGTTGTTGTTTGCTTACATTTTGTTTTCTTTTTAATTTTTTTCTTTTTTGATTTGAATTTTTTGTGCATCATGATAAACATAGAAGTATATACAGAAGAATTGTACATGTTTAACATATTGGAAAACTTGCCCTCTAAGGGAGGGGGTAGGGAGAAGGGAAAGAAAAAAAAAATTTGGAACACAAGATTTTTCAAGGGTAAATGTTGAAAAAATGTTGAAAATTATCTATGCACGTTTTGAAAATAAAAGCTTAAACAATAAAAATAAATAATAAATAAATAAATGAATAAACAATAAAAATAATTAAAAAAACAATAGCAACAAAAATGACCATAAGCCAAATATCCTTAATAAGAATAAGCTAGGTTATGGGAGGCAAAATATTATACATCAGACAGAAAAATCTGAGTTTAAATTCAGTTTCAGACACTTATTAGAAGTGCAACCCTAGTAAATTACTTGACTTCTCTCATTCTTATTTGTAAAAGAGGGATGATAATTACTTCTAACTTCAAAGGCTGTTAGGAAGTAAAATAAGAAAATATTTGTAAAGTGTTTCGCAAACTTTAAAATACTATATAAATGTTAGGTATCACCATCAACACTACCACCACCACCAATTCCACTACCATGATCATCATCAACATTATTACTGTTGTTATTGTTATAAGAGTATTTATGGTTGCTTTTCCAGAAGAATAAAAATTCTGATAATTGGTATGCTTCAATACTGGTATCATTCGAAATTTTGATGCTTCTTATATTTTCTCCTATCATTACTGATAACGTTAATAAATTGTTTAAGAAATATACTTATCATTAAAAGGTACATCACAGAATATCTAGTCCAATACTTCACTTTGCAGAAGAGGAAACTGATGTCCAAGGAGCTTAATTGCTCCTTGGTAATAATTTTCAAGGACAGAATTTGAAACCAAGTCCTCTGTCTTCGGAGTCGGTTCAAAAATTACCATTCTAGTTAGCCAAAAAGTACCACCTTCAGCAATACAATGAACTCTTTAGTAGGCTGATTAATGTGTCTTCTGAAAATATTAATGGACATCAAACAAGAAGGATAGAAAAGGAAAACTTTTATTCTGAATATTTGAATAGAATGGATATGGGATCTAAATTTTCTCAGAATTTCACAACTTTTTTTGGCAGTCATGAAGTTTTCACTCCTAAGCAATAGAAGGGTCAAAAAGTCACTACCTTATGTGTTGATGTTTATGCTTCATATTTAAAACATAAACTTTACACAGGACAATGTCACTATAGATCAAAAGGTGTTTCATGTTTATTTAGAGAATAAGCTTCTGTGCTAATGGATCTTTGTCATGGAAAATGATTTAAATATGATTTTAAACCTGTTTGAGAACAGGAAACTTTGAGTCTTGTTTCACTCTGGCTCTGTTTTTAATTATAATTTGACAAAAGAAATAACCACATTACTTATTTGATTTGCCAGAACTTTATCCAACACCACCTGTTGAACCCTCGGCATTCAAATACTGACATATTGCAGAGAACACAATTATGCAGTTGGCATACATACTAGCATAGAGGCCAACAAAAGCATAATATAGCTTTTGTACTCAAAATACAACAAAAATATATTAAGCTACCAACTGTAAAGGTTTAAGAAAGCCACATTTAATTAGATACCAACAAAGCCTCCCAGCAAAGAAATGAGATGAAAAATAGTCTCAGGGTTAAAAGTTAAAAAAAAAAATTGCAAGATCCATACTGGTAAATTTTATGAGCTTAAAATAAAGAAAACTTTATGGATGCATTCAGTTTATATTGCATATGGCAAGAAAGCACCAATCTTGTTTACATAAATTGATGGTTCCAATATACTGACATTTTCAGTTTGAAGAAATAGTAAAATGCAGACCTTTAACTGGAAAAACAAAAATCTATGGACTTATTTAGTTGCTGAGTATAAAAACAGATCAGGTCAACTTAGAGTTTTGACAAAAAGTGTCACCTCCAAAAAATTCAATTCATGTATCTTTGGTTACATATAAGATCAATATTTTGATAGGCTCATGGTTTCATTAGTGTAGTTAGCACCTTCCATTAGTATAAGTTGCAACTCTTCAATACCTTAAGTAGAATGTCTTAATGAACTATTATGGTCAAAAAAATGTTACTTAAAAAGTAACCAGGAATTAGTGATCAAATGTTTTGATTTGATAACTCAGGTAGATTTTGCTCTTGAATGACTCACAATCACTTCATCACTGGGGTATGAATCATTTTTAGCATGCTAAGACCTCCCAGAATTTGTGGACTTCAATATAGCCTTTGAGAATACAGGATTATCTTCATTTTATGATGGAATATCAGCTAATAGATCTAGTCAAGAGCCTACATGACATAAAATGTATCTTTTTAGGGAGAGAAGTTTATGATGCATTTCATAAATCAATAAATTAGTCAATAGGCACTTATTAAGCATCTACTATGTACCTGGTCACAAATCAATTAAATAAGAGTTTTGACTTAGTCGGTGAGGACTTCTATGCTTCTAGCAGTATGATCCTATGAATATATAAGAGCTAAGAAAACCGGCAAAAGAGGGACTATGCGGCACAATTCTAAAATTCTGCTATTTTACCCACAAAAACTTGAACTTTTACATTTTTTAGAAGCCCTGACTCATGGAAAAATCAGGGCTATATTTAGGGTAAGGACATCAAAGACTTTGTCCTAGGGCATCAAAGCCTGTGATACATGCCCTTCTCCCTTTCTTTGAAGCTGCCCTTTACTCTTATGATATCCTCTGCTTTAGTTCTTCCCTCTCTACCCAGTCCAAAATCCCTGTTCAATCTCTCTTTAGTTAGAAGTTCTGACAAATCATCATCTACCCTTTCCCCCTTTCCTCATTATCATTCATCTGTTTTTGCCTGGTCAACTTCCAACCCACGAGAAGCCTCAATATTTACCTTTCCTTCATTTCAAAATAAATTAGAAGGAAAAGAGAAAAATCATTTCTTATATGTTCATTTTTATTTACGTAATTACTGTGATTTCCTGAAGCAAATCACCAGAACACAAGTCCTGATGCCCAACCTCATTCTTGTTCAAGAATGAAGTGCTTTTGGTTAAATTTCAAAGTCTCTCTTTCCCAATTTTCTGGAACTGCAAAAAGAGAACCAAAAAGACTTCTCATTAGTATGGAGACTGAGGAATATGTGCTACACAATGCAATTATTTAGGAATTTAGATAACAGTATGTACTTATAACCAAGCTTTAAAAAGAAACAAATTACAGGCCAAACAAGATATAATATAGGTCAAATGCTCTCAAAAGAATACCAAAACTAAAGTGGAAATGTGGCTTAGCAGATGTGATTGACTTCTAAAGCTAAAAGATGGTACGGAAGAAGAAAATATCAAAGGGAAAGTTACAGAAGGAATGGAACATACTAGAAATGACTTTTTTTTTTCTGGCCCATTTGTAGGATCAAGGCAGTTATGTCACTCTGTGCTGTAAAAAGCAGGCAATCACATAACCTGGCATCAGAGAAAAGGAGAAGCATTTTAAAAGCAAGGGTGGGATGGGAGTGGTGAGCCTTGTTTCCAAAACGTTATGAGGTCACTTGGCCCTGTCAGTAGCATAGATGTTAATAGCAGTCATGTGGCTGATTCAGAACTGAATTATCCCAAATGCATTTTTTTCATTTAAATCTTTAGTCTTGATCTTTCATATATATATATATATACATATATATATACATATATATATATTTGGAAAAATTTGTTTTGCTAGAGCACTCCCTCAACTTGCTGAAAACATCCACAAAAGGAGGAGATCCTTTTATAAAATTGGTGGTGGTAAGATGAAAAGGGTCCTTTGTTCAAAATTATGAATAATTCAACCTTGGAACTTAAAGTCACATTACTGGTAGTAAATAGAAAAACAAACAGATAAACAAATTATAAAAATAATGACTTTATTTTGTAATTTCAAGGGGATAACATTTCTGAAAGTTTGAAATGCAGTTGGGTATGGGGCCTTTTTTGAGAGAATGAGGGAGTCGGGGAGAAACCTCTGCCTGTGAGTTCCTGACAGCTATTTTGTTCCTAATTGTTATTGCTGACTGTTATTTCAGATGGGGGTCAGGGCCTTTCTGTCATTCCTTTGAAAACCACCAAGTATGTTCAAGGGATTTTACAATCTGGGATCGTTTTGCAGAATACCAATCATTAGTATAGAGTCAATAGTGTACCAACATTCAGGGTGAAAGGGACCATCCCTGAGCAAAGTAATTCACTTAATTTATTTTTCAATAGGTTGGTCAGATTATCTTCATTAGAAATGAAAAATAAAACAACCATAGGTACTTTCCACATCATAGTCAGTCATACATTCACACACACAAATTCAGGTCACAGTGATATATTTATATAAAAGAATCTTTTAAAATTATTATAGCTTTTTATTGACAGAACATATGTATGGGTAAGTTTTCAACATTGACCCTTGTAATCACTTCTGTTCCAACTTTTCCCTCCTTCCCTCCACCCCCTCCCGTAGATGTCAGATAGTCTCATACATGTTAAACATGTTAAAGTATATCTTAAACACAGTATATGTGTACATATTTACACATTTCTCTTGTTGCACAAGAAAAATCAGATTTAGAAAGGTAAAAATAACCTGGGAAGAAAAAAACAAAAATGCAAGCAGTCCACATTCATTTCCCAGTGTCCTTTTGCTGAGTATAGCTGGTTCTGTTCATCACTGATCAATTGAAACTAAATTGGACCCTCTCATTGCCAAGGATAGCCACTTCCATCAGAATTGATCCTCATATAATATTGTTGTTGAAGTTATAATGATCTCCTGGTTCTGCTCATTTCACTTAGCATCAGTTCATGTAAGTCTCTCCAAGCCTCTGTATTCATCCTGCTGGTCATTTCTTACAGAACATACATAAAAGAATCTTATAGGAATATAAAAGAAGTCCCAGGAACCAACTATTCAGGATGTTTAAAAGAAATATGTAAGGTTACAGAAGAAAGGGACAGTATGGGGATGTAAATAAAATGCTATATTTGTAGTATTGTATTATAATTAAGAAGAGAAAGGTTCAAATCTGTCTCTGACATTTAACAGCTATTTGACTGTGAACAAAGGTGTTTAGGTTTTCTGAGCTTTAGTTTTTTCATCTGTAAAATGGGAACATATTCACAAATAAGTAAATTCAGGTTACATATAGAAAATAAAAGCACAGTAATGAAGTTGGGGACTAGTATTAATTTAATTCAAAAAAGATCTCTTGAAGAAGATTCTACAAGATGAATTTTAAGAGAGACAGGAGTTCAAAGAGGCAGAAGAACTGGAGACCAAATTGCCATCAGCACTCCCCATTCAGAAATCCCAAACCCCAAATAGAATCTCTGTTTGAAGATAAGAATTATAGTTTGCTCCTAGTCCCCACTCCCTGGTATGAAGCTACAAACCGCTGCCTCACTTCATGTTTGGAAACGATGATACCCTGGTCTGAAATTGGAGTGACATAGTTGCTAGCTTGACCTTACTATTCCCAAGCCCTGTATCCATGATGGAAGGTTATACACCAGCTTTTCTGGATGAAACTCTGCCCTCCCTGAGTCTATTAGACTGTGACTATCTCTCTAGGCTGACTTTGTTTCACTTTTCTTTAGATTTCCTGGTTACCACTCTATCAATCTTTGTTGAATAGTTAAGGAAAAGAACTAAACCATACTCTTTCCTTTTACTCCACCATCTTTGATCTTATGAACTTATTTATATTCTAAAATAGTACTGCCCATGATTGCCATATGTCTTTGCTTGGCAAACATGTGTTGAAAAGACAGTCTGTCAGTCTATTAGTCAATAAACACTATTAAATATTCACTCTGGGCCAGGCACTGTGCTAAGAATGGGACAAAAAAAGAAGTAAAAGATAGTCTCTGCCCTAGCTCACAGCTTACTGGGGGACCTAACAAGTAAATAAATGTGTACAAACAGACGATATATAGGATAAAGAGGAAATTGTTAAAAGAGGAAAGATACTAGAATTAAGAGGGTTTTGGGAAAAGCTTCCTGTAGAAAATGAAGGAAAGCCAGTGGACTAGAAGGAAGATACGAGGAAAGAGAGTGTTCTAGATATGGGGGAGAATCAGTGAAAATGTCAGGAACTAAGAGACAGTGTCTTGTTGTGTAACAGCAAACAAGCTAAGGATTCAAGAATATTTGGAAGGGAAGAAAGTGTAAGAAGGTTGGAAAGGTGGTGGTTGAGTCTAGGCTATGAAATGCTTTGAATGCCAGAGGATTTTGTGTTTGATCCCAGAAGTGATAGGGAGCCACTGGAAATTGTTCAATATCTTTTGGGGCCTATCCTTTAGGTTTTATCCTTTATATTTGGCCTGCAGTGGGCAAAGCTTTGAGGCAGGCAGACTCACTAGTAGACTAGAGTGATAGTCCAAGCATGAGTTGGCAAGGTCTTCCCAATTCCTCTCATCAATACTCTTAGCATTTTTCTGGATTTCTTAGTTTCTCTTATCCAAAGCTTCTTAAACTGTGATTCATGACTCCATATGAAGTTACATAACTGAATGTGGGGCTTATGACTTATTAAGAGTAAAAGTTTGATTTGTATATCTATTTTGTATATCTATTTTATATATCTATGTACCCACTTAAAAATTTCTTGGGTGAAAAGGTAAAAACTTTGCTAAAGTTGTTAATTGTTTCCAGTAGGTTTGAATGGAAAAGTTTAAGAAATCTTCCCATATACTGAATATTTAATAAGTTGCTAAATCTTACTGGCATACCTTCATAACATCTCTCAATTCTATCCCTCTTCTCTGCTCACAGATCTATCACCTAGATTGTCCATTTCTCTGTCTTATTCAAGTTTCTCCTAATTCTTGTCTATCCTACCCATTATTGTCAGGCTAATTTTTTAAAAATTAACTTATTTTTAATTCACATTGTTTTAGGAATTATATTGTGAGAAAAAATTGGAACAAAAGGGGAAAACCATGGAAAAGATAAAAAGAAAAAAGAAAAAAGAAGAGAACATAGCATGTGTTGATTTACATTTTATGTCCATAGTTCTTTTTCTAGATTCAGATGGCATTTTATGTCCAAAGTCTATTGGGATTGCTTTGCATCACTAAACTGCTGGGAAGTCCCAGCCTTTTATTATTGATCATTGCTCATTCTTGCTGTTATTGTATACAATGTATTCCTGGTTCTGCTTGTTTTGTTCAGCATCAATTTGTGTAAATCTTTCCTGGCCTTTCTAAAATCAGGTTTTTCATTTTTAATAGAATAATATTCCATTACCTTCATATTCCACAGCATATTCAGCCATTCCCCAATTGATGAGCATCTACTCATTTTCCAATTCTGTGTTACCAAAAAAAGAGCTGCTAGAAACATTTTTGCACATGTGGGTCTTTTTGTCTCCTTTATGATTTCCTTGTGATATAGACTCAGTAGTGACATTGCTGAGTCAATGGATATGCACAATTTTATAACTCTGGGCATATTGCAGATTGTTCTCCACAATGAATGGGTCATTTCACAATACCACCAACAATGCATTAATACCCCAGTTTTCCCATATCCCTTCCAACATTTGTCAATCTTGTCTCCTGTCATCTTAACCGATCTAAGAAGTGTGAGATGGTACCTCAGAGTTGTTTTAATTTGCATTTCCCTAATCAATAGTGATTTAGAGCATTTTTTCATATGATTTTAGATAGCTTTAATTTCGTCATCTGAAAATTGTCTGTTTATATACTTTAATCATTTATCAATTGGTCAATGACTTGTATTCTATTAATTTGACATAGTTCTTTATATATTTTAGAAATGAGACTTTTATCAGAAACATTGTCTGTAAAAAATTTTTCCCAAGTTTGTACTTCACTTTTAATCTTGTTTCTGTTAGTTTTGTTTGTATAAACACCTTTTAATTTGATATAAAGTTGTCCTTTTTGTCTTTCATAATGCTCTCTAATTCTGATTTGGTCATAAATTTCTCAATTCTCCAAAGATTTGATAGATAAATTATCCCTTGCTTTCCTAATTTGTTTATGGTATCATCCTTTATGCCCAAATCACATATCATTTTGACCTTATTTTGGTATAGGGAGTGAGACGTTAGGTCTATCCTAAATTTCTGACAAATTATTTTCCAGTTTTCCCAGCAATTTTCATCATATTAGCTGGAGTTTGGGGGTTTATCAAATACTGGATTAGCATAGACCTTGATTACTGTGTTATGTGTATCTAATCTATTCCACTGACCTACAGCTCTATTTCTTAGCCAGTATTAAATGGTCTTTTTGACTATTGCTTTATAATATAGTTTTAGGTTTTGTACTGCTAAGCCACCATCCTTTGTATTTTTTTCCATTGGTTCATTAATATTCATGATTTTTTATTCTTCCAAATGAATTTTGGTATTATTTTTTCTGGTTTTATAAAATAATATTTTGGCAGTTTGATTGGTATGGCATTGAACAAGTAGACCAATTTAGGCAGACTTGTTATTTGTATTATATTAGCTCAGCCTATCCATGAGCAATTAATATTTTTATAATTTTTTAGATATGACTTTATTTGTATGAGAAGTGTTTTGTAATTGTGTTCATATAGATCTTGGGTTTGTCTTGGCAGGTAAAGACCCAAATATTTTATTTTGTCTATGGTTATTTCAAATGGAATTTCTCTTTCTATTTCTTTTTCAGTAATATGTAGAAAAGCTGATGATTTGAATATGTTTATTTTATATACTGCAACTTTGCTAAAGCTGTTAATTGTTTCCAGTAGGTTTTTGGATGATATTTTTTAGGATTCTTTAAGTATATCATAATATTATCTATAAAGAGTGATAGTTTTATTTCCTCATTACCTGTTCTAATTTCTTTAATTTCTTTTTCTTTTCTATTGATAAAGTCAACATTTCTAACACAATATTGAATTATAGTGGTGATAATGGTCATACTTGTTTTATCCATGTTGTGTTTGGGAATATGTCCAGCTTCTCTCCATTACAAATAATGCATTAGTTTTAGATAGATACTGCTTATTATTTTAAGGAAATATACATTTGTTCCTATGCTCTCTAACGTTTTTGGTTTTTAATAGGAATGGGTGCTATATTTTGTCAAAAGCTTTTTTCTGCATTTATTGAGATTATGATAGGATTTCAGTTGGTTTTGTTATTGATATGATGGATTATGGTATAATAGTTTTCCTTATAGGAATCAGCACTGCATTCTTGGTATAAATTCCACTTGGTCATAGTGTATCATCCTGTTGATAAATTGCTGTAATCTCTCTGCTAATATTTTATTTAAAAAATTTTCATCATTATTTATTAGGGAGATTGATCTGTAATTTTCTTTCTCTGTTTTGGCTCTTCCTGCTTTAAGTATCAGTACCATATTTGGTTCATAGAAGGAATTTGGTAGGACTACTTCTTGACCATTTTTTTCCCAAATAGAATTGCAATTAATTATTCTTTAAATGTTGGTAGAATTCACTTGTGAATATATCTTGTCTTGGAGAATTTTTCTTAGGGATTTCATTAATGGCTTGTTCAATTTCTTTTTCTAAAATGGGACTATATAAGTATTTTGTTTCCTGTTTGGTTAATCTGGGCAATTTATATTCTTGTAAATATTCATCTATTTTGGTTGGATTGTAGGATTTGCTGCCATACAGTTGGGCAAAATAGCTATTAATTATTGCTTTAATCTCTTTTTCAATGGTGGTAAGTTCACCCTTTTCATTTTTGATGCTGGTGATATATTTTTTCTTTCCTTTTTCTAATCAAATTAAACACAGGATTATCTATTTTGTTGGTTTTTCCATAAAACCAACTCTTTTTTTTATTAATTAGATCAATAGTTTTCTTAGTGTCAATTTTATTAATTTCTCCTTTGAGTTTCAGAATTTTTAATTTGGTATTTGTTTTTTTTCCTTTTTTAGCTTTTTTAGTTGCATACCCAATTCATCAATCTCCTCTTTTTCTGTTTTATTCATATATCTATTTAGAGATAAAACATTTCTCCTATGAACTACTTTGGCTATGTCCCATAGGTTTTGGTAAATTGTCTCATTATTGTCATTCTCTTGGATGAAGTTATAAATTGTTTCTGTGATTTTTGTTTGACCCTCTCATTTTTTAGAACTAGATTATTTAATTTCCCCTTAGTTTTTAGTTGAAAGAATCCCTGGCCCTTTATTGAACATAATTTTTATTGCATTGTGGTCTGAATAGGAAGACATTTACTATTTCTGTCTTTCTGCACTTGATTTTGAGGTTTTTATGCCCTAATACATGCTCATTTTGTGTGTGTGTGTGGGTGGGTGCCATGTACTGTCTAGAATAAGTTATATTCCTTTCTGTCTCTATTCAATTTTCTCCAGAGGTCTATCATATCTAGGTTTTTAGGAAAGAAAAGGTCCTGTTAACCTTCCTAGTTTCTTTCTTGTCTATTTTGTGGTTAGATTTGTCTGATTCTGAGATAGAAAGTTTGAAGTCCCTTACTAATATAGTTTTACTGTCTATTTTCTCTTGTAGCTCTCTTAACTTCTCTAAAAATTTGGTATAGCATCCAAGCATATGGTATATGCTATACCACTTAGTTACACATACATTTAATATTGTTACTACTTCATTGTTAACTGTACCCTTTATCAAGATGTACTTTTCTTCCTATTTTTAAAATTAGATATATTTTTACTTTTGCTTTAACTGAGATTAGAATTACAACCCTTCCTTTTTTAATTTCAGCTGAAGCATAATAACTTCTTTTCTAGCCTTTTACCTTTATCTGTATGTGTCTCTTTGTGACAGATGTGCTTCTTGTAAACAACATATTATATTATTCTGTTTTTTAATCCACTTTGCTCTTCCTTTCCATTTTATGGGAGAGTTCATCCCATTCATATTTACATATGATTGTCAGCTCTGTATTTCCCTCAATCCTGTTTTCATATATATATATATATATATATATATAATATATATATATATATATATATATATACACATACATACACACACAGACACACAGATACACAGACACACACACACACACACACACACACACACACACACACACACTTTTGTTCTTTCCACTGTCTTTAGTAGTGTTTTTTTAGCCTACCCTACCCATTACCCATTCTTGTTTATCACCCCTCCACCTTTCTTTTATCTTTTTTTCCTAGTGTTTCTGTCCTCTCTTCTATTCAGCCCCTCCCTTTTCTTCCTCTTTTTTCTCCTACTTCTTTATAAAGTTAGATAAATTTCTATATCCAAGTGAATGATTCACTTACTCCCTCTTAGAGCCAAAACTGATGAGATCAAGTTACAGACAATGATCATCTCCCTTTCTTTTTTCCCTTGATTATAATAGGTCTTTAGTGCCTCTTCATGTGATCTAGTTCATCCCATCCTCCTCTTTCCTCATCTTGCAATACAGACCTTTTCCCACTCCTTAATATCTTTTTCTTTGAGACTATCACATCAGAGTTCATTCACAACCACATTCTCCATTCATGTGATGCTTCCCCCCCACCCCCTTTTCTCTCCTTTCTCTGTCTGTCCTAGTAACAGATACAATTCTCAGGAGTTACATATATTGTTTTCCTATCTAGGGATGTAAACAGTTTGAATATTTAATATATTTTATATATTTTAACATATAATTTAATATTTTCCCCATTTACTTTTCTTTGCTTCTCTTGAGTCCTGTGTAAATTAAATTTTCTAGTTAGTTCTGGTTTTTTTTCAATAGAAATAATTGACAGTCTCTTAAATCATTGAAATAAGATTATTCCCTGAATCCTCTCTTGAAAGATTATGCTGAGCCTCACTGAGTAGTTAATTCTTGGTTGTAACCTAGCTCCTTTGCCTTCCAGAATATGGTATTCCAGGCCTTCTTATCCTTTATTGTTGAAGTTGTCAGGTCCTGGGTAATTGTGACTGCTGCTCCTTAATATTTGAATTGTTTTTGTCTATCAGCTTGTAGAATTTTTTCCTTGATATTGTAGTTCTGGACTTTTGCAACAACATTCCTTGGGGTTTTTCTTGTGGGATCTCTTTCAAATTGTGATAGATGGATTCTTTCAATGAGTTTTCCCTCTCTGCTTCTAGGACATTAGGACAGTTTTCTTTGATGATCTCCTGAAAAATGCTATCCAGGCTCTTTTTTGACCTGAAGACCAATAATTTTTAAACTGTCTCTTCTGGATTTATTTTCCAGGTTGGTTATTTTTCTAATGAGGTATTTCATATTTTCTGCCATGTTTTCATTCTTTTTAGTTTGTTTGACTGATTCTTCATGTATCATAGAGTCATTAGCTCCCATTGCTCGATTCTAGTTTTTAATGTATGATGTTCTTCAATTAACTTTTGTATCTCTTTTTCCATTTGGTTAATTCTACTTTTTAAGGTGTTTTTTCTACAGTCAATTTTTTTTTAACATGTGGCCAATTGTACTTTTTAAGGAATCGCCTTCCTTTTCCAAGCTTTTGACTCTCTCTTGTATACCTTGTATACCTCATTTCTCATTTCAAAAAAAAAAAAAACTTCTCATTTTTGCAGTCTCTCTTGATCCGGAGAGTGGTTTCATTCAATAAGACTCTGTTTGGAGGCTTAGTTTCATTAGGTTTTCGAGGGAAACTGGGAGACCATGAGCAGGTTCCTGGCTTCACTCTGCCATCTTGACTCCACCCCTGGAACTGCTTGATAATTTTTTCTTAAGTGCAGATCAAATCATATGATTCTCCTTCTCTATCACTTCCAGAGACTTCACCATATATATGCTTTTAAAACCCTACAACTTCTAGCCCGTTATTTCAGTCCCACTGAGCATAGTTTTCCTTTGGAGTTTTCCATTCTGATAGAGTCAACACATTCTACTCTCTGATTCTCACACACCAAATTAATCTCCTTTCTGTATACCTTTCAATAACTGTATCCCATGTCTGGATGCCCTCCCCTCCTTCCTTCTGCCTCAGAAATTCTCTTACTATAAGAAGCAGCTCAGATACTATCTTCTGAGCAAAGCTTTTGAGGTCCTCTCAACTATTAGTTCTCTTTCTCTCAAATTACCTTCTACTTAACTGTTTCATATGCATCTAGATATATTTATGCTATAAATAACTCTCATATGAACTTCTTGTCTTCTCTACAAGAATATAAACTTATTTCAAGTAGTGATGGGTTCCTACTCATTGTACTTGTTAGTATCATATGGCACATATTAGGCATTTAATACTTTTGGATTGATGAATTCATGTGTAATTTAACCCAATTTAGAAAATATCTGAGTATCCATAATATATATATATATATATATATATATATATATATATATATATATATATATATATATATATATATATATATATTACTATGTGAGGTATTATTGATACAAAATTAAAGTTGAGCCAATCCCTGCTCCCATCACAATATTTACTGGAGAGAAGATATGATATGATCACAAATATATCAATACAAGGTAATCTTAAGGGACTTCAACCATTAACTCAGTGGGTTAATCAGTGGGGAGAGAGATGGGGACCTAGGTGGCACAATAGATAGAGTGCTAGGCCTGGAATCCAGAAGACTCCTTTTCCTGAGTTCAAATATGGCATCATATTTGATGGCTTTGTGACCTTAACTTAACTCTGCATCAGTTTCCTTATCTGTAATACAAGCTGGAGAAGAAAATGGCAAACGACTTCAATATCTTTTGCCAAGAAAACCACAAATGGGGTCACAAAATGTTGTATACTACTGAAATGATTAAACAACAACAATAAAGGGAAACAGAATGTATAAGAGAAGATTTCATATAGGAGATGGTATCTGAGTTAAGTATTGAAGGAAAGAAAGAATTCAGATCAGACTACATTTTAGGCATGGGCAGGAGTCACATTGTACAAATACACAGAATATACAGGAAAGAAATTAACATGTTCAGGTAATAGATTATAGTTTATGAGAAAGGTAGAGTATATAAGACTACATTTAGTGGGAAATGAGGCTGGAGAAGTAAGTTGGAAACTGATTGAGGAGGAATTTAAATACCAGGCTGAGGAGTTTGAACCTTATCCTAAAGGCAATGGGGTTTTTAGTTCATTTGATAAAGTCATAAGAACTACTGGTGTTAAGCGAAGTGAGCAGAATCAGAAAAGCTATACACACATGACTACAGCAATATCATTGAAAACAATATGAAAGGGTATTCAAATTATGATTAATTGAAATGGTTAATCTTGGTTGCTGAGAATAGAAAATCAAATTAAGTTTCCTTCTCTCAGTAGAGAGGCAGATAATCTTAATGTAGAGCTTTGTATGACTGTCACACATGGTCTAATAGCCCTGTTTACCTCAGCTGTTTTTCTTCATTACAAGGAAAATTCAATGGAGTAGAGTAGATCAACCCATAATTATGATATTAAAACAGATTATATTAATAATGCTTTTTTAAAATTAATAAAGAGATGGCTATTGGAAAGGAAATTGATTTTTAGTATCATCTCTGCCCTAATTTTGTCAGGAACCCAGAGATTATTATTTATCCTTTGTTATCGAAGAGGACTATCACACAGAGAGGTGATGCCATGACATGCAAGTAAACTGGATTTAAGTAAAGGAGAACTGTGCAAAGTCTCCAGTCTCACTTTCTCCTCCGGACCCATATTGGTTTAGTGGTAAAATATAGATCAAGATAACTAGAGATGGCCCTGGATGTGGTGAAAGATGCTGGCCAATTTAAATTAAGGTCTTCAACAGTTCTCAGTTTGGCTGAGGCATCATCCAATCAATGATTAAGGTTGGGTAAAAAATAAGTCAGAGAATGGCCTCTTTTGTCTAGTCCTACACATGCACACATACACACACACACACACACACACACACACACACACACACTCTTACTCTCTGTCTCTGTGTCTCTATCTTTCTCTCTGTGTCTTTCTTTCTCTGTCTTTCTCTTTCTCTGTCTCTGTCTCTCTGTCTCTCTGTCTTTCTCTCTGTCTTTCTCTTGGAGGGGAAAACTCTCAGGATTTCTGGCCAAAACAGAAACAAAATGACCAAGTCACACTTGTCCTGAGACTTATTGCTAGTTAATTAATGACAGCCAGAGTGATTTGCATTTGAGGTATGGTCATAGTCTATAAATCCAAAGATATCTTGCCAGATTTCAGCCAGAAGTCCTGCTAGGTTTAAAGGAGAGAGAGAGCTGTTTCATAGGATTCATAAAAATGCTGGTGAGCACTCCTTGAAGGCCTTGTTTATAAAAGTATGATCTCAACTTCACTGTTGGTGTTTGGTCAGGGGAGAACTTATAAACCAGTGTGGGATAGTATTTATGTGAGTATGGACACAGGGCTCACATTCTGAGGGAAGATTTTGGAAAATTGTTAAGAGTACAAAAAGAGAGAAATTTTGTGTCATGACAGTATTAAATGCTAATAAAAGGGAGATAAAGGATAGAAAAGAAAGATGGCGCTATGAACTACCCTAAATCAAAAAAAGGATTCAAGGATTACATGGAAGAAATTAAGAGAGGGACTGACATGATGAGTGTCAGAAAAAAATGAAGAGTTGGTAAATGGCTTCAGCAACAGGACTTCTGAGAGAGAGCTACTTAATACTGCTCCTTGTCCCAAATTCTGTGCCCTTATACAGCGACATAACAGTAATTTGTAAACTGAGATAAAGGCTGCATGATCAGATGCTATCCCATGTAGATATATATTAATCATGTGTTTTTAAGTTGTAGCTTCTAGTTTCTTTGGGGAAGAGGTTTTCTGGGGTCGGTATGCAGGGTACAAGGACACCAAAGATACAAAGCATAGATAAAAATAGATAAAAACATTGCTTTAGCACCTTATTTTTTTCTAGGTCTTAGTTTCTTTATTTGTGAAATGAGGTCAGTATTTCTAAGCTATATTATAATTCTAAAACTATCATTTTAGTTGTTTCTGTCATTTTTCAGTCATGGCTAACTCTTTGTAATCTCATTCAAGATTTTCTTGGCAGAGAGACTGAAGTGATTTGCCATTTCCTTCTGTAGTTCATTTTGCAAATGAGGAAGCTGAAGCAAATAGGATTAAGTGACCTGCTCAGTGTCACACAGCTAGTGTCTAAGGCCAGATTTAAACTCAAGATGAGTCTTCTTGACTCCAAGCCAAATACTCTCTACACTGTAGCATCACCTAACTACCTCAAAACCATCTTTGACTCAACATTTCGATGCTGAGAGGTTATCCTATGAATGCCTAAAGAATTGTAGTACTATTTCAGTTTTGACATAGAAGGCCAAATAGGCATGTTCTTTATTCTGTGTATAGACTATATTAAAAAGCATATGTATTATAGGTGGGCAACTAGATGGTAAAGAGAATTTGATTTTGGAGGTAATATAGAGCCACAGGATTTGATTAAATAAGGGAGTGACCGTGTTGCCTCATCTATTTTAATTAGATTTTTTTGTTTGTTTTTCAGTTACTAAGAGTTTTTGCTTGTCTATTATCTGTAGACTTGTCAAAGATAGAGCAAAGACTGAAGTTGTTTTGGTCTTATGACTTCTGATTTTTACCAGATAAATCCCGTGACAATAATGAATAATAATGAACTCAGGTCCTCCTGACTTCAGGGCTGGTGCTTTACCCATTGAGCAACTGGGACACTAATGCATTGTTGGTGGAGTTGTGAACGAATCCAACCATTCTGGAGAGCAATCTGGAATTATGCCCAAAAAATTATCAAATTGTGCATACCCTTTGATCCAGCAGTGTTTCTATTGGGCTTATATCCCAAAGAAATACTAAAGAAGGGAAAGGGACCTGTATGTGCCAAAATGTTTGTAGCAGCCCTGTTTGTAGTGGCTAGAAGCTGGAAAATGAATGGATGCCCATCAATTGGAGAATGGCTGGGTAAATTGTGGTATATGAATGTTATGGAATATTATTGTTCTGTAAGAAATGACCAGCAGGATGAATACAGAGAGGACTGGCGAGACTTACATGAACTGATGCTAAGTGAAATGAGCAGAACCAGGAGATCATTATACACTTCGACAACGATATTGTATGAGGACATATTTTGATGGAAGCGGATTTCTTTGACAAAGAGACCTGAGTTTCAATTGATAAATGACGGACAAAAGCAGCTACACGCAAAGAAAGAACACTGGGAAACGAATGTGAACTATCTGCATTTTTGTTTTTCTTCCCGGGTTATTTATACCTTCTGAATCCAATTCTCCCTATGCAACAAGAGAACTGTTCGGTTCTGTAAACATATATTGTATCTAGGATATACTGCAACATATCCAACATATAAAGGACTGCTTGCCATCTAGGGGAGGGGGTGGAGGGAGGGAGGGAAAAAAAAAATCGGAACAGAAACGAGTGTCAATATAAAGTAATTATTAAATAAAAATTAAAAAAAATAATGAATAATAATAACAGCAATAAACCCCTCTGAAATCTCATGACAATGGTATTCTTGCTGTTCCTTGAATGAGATACTCCATTTCCCAGTTCCCGGCATTTTTGATTTGTGTTCCATGTTTGGGATGCTATCACTCCTCATTTTTGCCACCTAACTTCCCTAGTTTCCTTCAAGTCTCATCTAAAATCTTACCTTTTAAAGAAAGCTTTGCCTACTTCCTTTTAAAACTTGTGCCTTTCCTCTGAGATTTTCTCCAATTTATCCTTTTTCTAATTTCTTGTATTTCTAATGCATTTCCTCTGTTGATATATTTTTCAATTTCCCCTATGTATAGCTTGTTCATATACAGTTACATGTTGTTTTCTCCCTTAGATTGTGAATTCCTTAAAAAGGATTGTTTTCTACCTTTCTTTATATCCTCAACATTTAGCCCAGTGTCTGGCACATAGCAGGCTATTAATAAATGTTTATTGACTGACTGACTGACTATAAGTCTCTACTCAGAGACTAGATGATCACTTGTTATATATGTATATATGGAATTCTTTTTCAAGCATATTTTTGGCTGTATGATAATTGAAATCCCTTCCAAATCTCCAAGCATATAATTCTGACTTTAATTTGTGGTTTACTACCTGCTCTATAAAGTTTATTTAATTGCTTCTTCTCTAGAGAATTATGTTTAGTGATAATTTTTCAAGATATATTTAAATTGTTCTAATTGAATTTTTTTTTGGTAAGTAATACCATGTTGCAACAACAACAACAAAAATGTATTGCACATGGAGACAGGAGGTAGGGGTTAAAATACCACTTCTAATATTTCTCTCCATGTTCCTGATTTTTTTAATTAGTTAAAATGAGAAGAGACATACAGGGATCCCCAAATTTTCTTAGTACATTTAAAATCTTTAATGGCTTAATAATATGCTGAGACTTTTGGAAACTCCTAGTGCTTAAACTATCTACCACACAGAGTTGTTTGGAGGGAAACATTTTGTATATGTTAAAGTGCTAAATTACTATAAGTTATTATTCTATCACCAATATATCTAAGCTCTCTGGATCCTTGTGTGTTTTATTTCCTACTGTTAATCAGTTTTGTTGCACCTTCCAAGTTAGTGCCATCTTGCAAATCAATCTATAAATTGTTTACTCCTCCTTCCAAATAATTAATTAAGAAGTTACATAAAATCAGAATCATTGCCAGCCTCTTGGCCAACTCACTAAACAACTTCTCTGAGCTCACTACATTACCATTTATCATCATGCTCTGTTTGTAATCTGTAAACCCATTTTCATCTATACAACCCAGTCTATGCAAGCCAATTTTAAAATGTTTTCTTGGAAGGATTTATAAGGCAATGTTTCAAATGATCTACTAAAACCCAACATGTTACAGCTATTGAATTTCAGATACAAACCAATTTTATTCATATTGCTCATTTTTATTTAATGAAAAATAATCTATTGAATCCATGTTTGTCTGGAATGTTTAATATTCTGATATATTGTGAAATATTTTACTCAAAACTGAGATTTTCTCAACAAACAATTTACACTTTTATCTCTTTCTCTGTCCAAGGGCCACATTATCATTGCTCTTTAAATGAATGTGAAAGTTTTAATGGGCTTCCAAGTATAGCCCCAAGAACTTAACACAATACTCACAATTACTCAGAAGGACAGAGTATGCACAATTAGACTCATCATTGTCTTAGATTTGGAAGCTATATATATATTTCTTAATTTACTTTAAAATTAATAAAAAATCCTTACAGACAGTATTTATGATAAAGGTCTCATTTTTAAAATATATAAAGAACCGAATCAAATTTATAAGAACACAAGTCATTCACCAAATGATAAATGGTCAAAGGATATGAACGATTTTCAGATGATGAAATTAAAGCCATTTATAGTTATGTGGGAAAATGCTCCAAATCACTATTGATTAGAGAAGTGCAAATTAAAAGAACTCTGAGGTATTACCTCACACCACTTAGATTGGCTAGGATGACAGAAACAGATAATGATAAAAGTTGGAGAGGATGAGGGAAAACTGTTACACTAATGTATTGTTTGTGGAGTTGTGAAATGATCCAACTATTCTAGAGAACAATCCAGAACTATGCCCCAAAGACTATAAAACTGTGCATATACTTTGACCCAGAAGTGCCATTACTGGGTCTATATCCCAAGGAAATCACAAAAGAAGGAAAAGGTCCCACATATACAAAAATGTTTGTAGCAGCTCTTTTTGTGGTATCAAAGAACTAGAAAAGAAGTTGATGCCTATAAGTTAGGGAATGGTTGAACAAGCTGTGGTACATGTACGTAATGGAATATTTTTGTATAAAAATGAAGAACAAGCTGATTTTAGAAAAGCTGGAAAGATTTCCATGAACTGATGCTGAGCAAGACAAGCAGAACCAGGAATACATTGTATACAATAATAAGAAGAATGTGTGATGGTCAACCATGAAAGGCTAAGTTTTCAGCAGTTCAGTACTCCAAGCAATCCCAATAAACTTTGGATAGAAAATGCCATCTGTATCAAGAAAAAAAAAAAAGCTAAGGAGACTGAATGTAAATCAACACGTGCTATATTCACTTCTTTTTCTGTTTTTTTTTTAAAATCTCTGTCATGTTTATTTTTCCTTTTGCTCTCATTTTTCTCTCCCAACATGATTCTTAAGGCAATGTGTATTAAGAATAAATAAACTTACTACAATAAAAAAATTACAAAATTATATTTACATTATGACTGCCACATAACACTAGTGGTTCACTAAATTAACTATACAAGGAAAATTCCCTGATCTTTTTCAAATAAATTATTATTTAGTCATCCTTCCCCAAACTTGTAATTTGAGGTAGTGGCAAGTGATAAGATGCATAACAGAAATATTATGAAAGTAAATACAATTGGTCTTGAGAACTGAATGAATTAGGTAATAAAAGAGAGGAAAATCAACAATATGTGTGATGGGGCCTAAATGATTGATCAAATGATCTTATCATCTTCAAAAATAGGGAAATTAAGAAGAAAAAACAGGTGTAGGGAAAAAAATAATTGATTCAGTTAAAGGCAATTTGAGTTTGCTATGACAGCAGGCTATTTAGTCCATTATATTCAACAGATGGTTGGAAATAAAGGTCTAGAATTCAAGAACAAAAAATTGGCATAGGAGATATAAGTTTGGGAAGATATTTAAAGATATGAAAGTGATTAAGTTTGCTGAGGAAGAAGAAAGAGGAGGAGGAAGAGGAGGAGAAGATAGTAGAGGATAAATCCCTGGTGGTTGCCCAAGGAAAATGTTACACGCACTGTCAAGTGGAAATAAGAAACCTCCTTTGGGAAGAAAGAAAGTCTGGGAATGTGTTCAAATTGTCAGCAGTAGAGCAGACAAGTATAATATAGTATTATGCAATCTAAAGGAAAAAAGTATTGAAAATGAAATAGTAAACAGCATTAAATGTAGAGAAAATCTATCCTTCCTCACCCCCTGCCAAAGACTATCTAAGATAATATACATGTAACTGAACATTAAATCATAACTTGATCACTAAGAAAGGTGGAACTTAGATGTATTCTATCATTTTTATCTTCAGAATAACTAGCCAACCATATTTTTCTTTCTGAATTACCAATAATCATAAGACATAAAGTAGAGATTACTTATATAAAGAAAAGTTCAAGTTCTACTGTGAGAATATCTATCATAATGATCCCATCTCAGATACTGATATGACTTTCTCCAAGATGTATTGACTCTAATAAATGGAATAAAAGTAGGATGGTCATTGTTAGTACTAGATTCTGGATAGGTAAAAGGGAATAATCTAAATAAATTAGGATAGGTAAATGTGATAGATAGAGGCAAAATATGAGTGGGAGAGATTAAACTCAAGGTAGCTAGCAAATAGTATTTTGACTACTGATGGTGGGCAGGTATAGTCCAAGGTTTATTTCAAATAGATGTCACATATAGAAACTGAGTCTTAAATACATGGATCAAGGAATATTTGTTCTAATTTTATCAAGTTGTAAAACATGATATATAAACAGTGATGCAGGAATAGGACCAAACATGTATATTGCAATTTACTGTTGTAATCAAATAAAACTAAAAAATTCATTTAAAAAATAATTATAATTTTTTATTGACAGGACTCATGCCTGGGTAATTTTTTTACAACATTATCCCTTGCACTCACTTCTGTTCTGACTTTT
Organism: Antechinus flavipes; assembly: GCF_016432865.1. Lineage (NCBI taxonomy): Eukaryota > Metazoa > Chordata > Mammalia > Dasyuromorphia > Dasyuridae > Antechinus > Antechinus flavipes. The sequence continues at coordinate 390,245,655 of NC_067401.1, forward strand.
CCCCTCCTTCCCTACACCCCCTCCCCCAGATGGCAAGCAGTCCTATACATGTTAAATATGTCACAGTATATCCTAGATACAATATATGTGTGCAGAACCAAACAGTTCTCTTGTTGCACAGGAAGAATTGGATTCAGAAGGTAAAGATAACCCGGGAAGAAAAACAAAAATGCAAACAGTTTGCATAAAAAATTCATTTTCACTCATATTTGATACATATTTGACACATAATTATTATTGTGAAACAGCAAATAGGCATAAATCATTAATAGTTGACATAAATGATCTGTATCATATTGATTTGGCAAATCACTTTTTTGTTTCTAATTTCTTCTAATTTTGTGTTTTATCCAATGTTTACAATTCATAATAATGTTGAAAGTTTTCCTTACCATGTAACATTCAATCATCATCCTTATTCTTATCACCATTATTCTCATCCTCATCATCATCATTATGGACACTATACAAAATCTCCACCAAGGGAATGAAAGTAGGGGATGGGTCAGAACATTTATTATGTTATAGCATAATTTGGGAATAATCAAAGCTATCTATGAATTGTAGCACAGTCAAAAAAAAAATCACAATGGTATTTGGGTCTATATGGAAAGAGAGTATTATGGATATGAACAAGAGAATAAAGGAGAGGAAGGAAACCTGATGTATTGTCCTTTCCCCTCCCTTTCATCCCACTAAGACAAATAAAAGTCAGATAAAGTAGGTTAGTTTCATCATGGGTTGAAGAAAGTATGCCATCATACAGTCAAAATATAGTCCAAGGTGGGGCCCAGAATTCATCAGAAGTTGTAAGAAAATGACATGTGAAAACATTCTTTGCAAAAATGAAGTCTCTGCTCAACTTCAAATTGGTTTGGAAAATAGTTTTAGGTAATTTCCAGTGACCGAAATGTTCCAATCTTTCACCAGCATTTGTCAGAGCTAAGTCCTATAGGCAATTTTAACCCAGAAACAGAAATTAGGGAACCACAATGAATAGAATTACAAAATTAAGATAATTTGCTCATTTTTGTGTCTGGATAAGCTTATCAGCTTTTATATTATAGATATTAATGAGAAAGGACAGAAATCAATTGATGTAAAGGGTATAAAATTTGTGTAATAATAATAATTATTTTTTATGGTATTTTTTTATGTGGATATGATTGAGATCAACTGTGTCAACTTGCTGGTCTTTGGACTATGATCAAATGTTAACTACTCCAATACTGAAATTATTACTTATAGCTGGTAAAAAGAATTGTGTTATTCTTATCATTCTCTGCATCCATGCTTGGAAATATGCCATCATCAATCATCTTAATCCCTCTAGGACACATATGACTCAGGCACAACTTACATTTTTATTAATTTAATCCTATTCTTAGAATTTATTGGCAGTGTGACAGTAAAGCAGTCACCAACCTCTCTGAACTTTAGATAAATAAGACTCATCTACTAGATTATAAATGGATTATAATGCTCATTGGTGATACACTGGTGAAATCATAGAGCTCTGACATCTTTTTTGTGTTTAATGAAATTTATTTGTATTACTAACTCACTTTTATCTTTTTTAAAATCTTATTTTCTTAACTAACATCCATTGCCATGCTTCTATTGGGAGCAAAAAAAGTAAAATCAAACTCTTGCAATAGATATCTATAGTCAAGTATAAGAAATTTCCATGCTCCAAAATGTCTCTTTTTGTACACTAAATCCATTACTTCTCTCTCAGAAGAAAAATAACATGTTTCATTATCAGTCCATTGAATTATGGTTAGATCCTTAAAATATCAATCCATTTGCTACATGACCAAAAAGTTACTCACTTAGTATTAAACCTTTTGGAAATCTTGTCCATAATTATCTATGTCAGTCCTCAGAACAATCTATCATCAGGGAGACACAAAACTCCTTTAAAACATAATGACTTGTGTCAGAAAATATATTCAATTGTCATGGCCTTCCACAATTCAGGGACATCCATATCCTATTATGAAAAACTGCAGGCAGACACGGTTTCCTAAGAGAGGTGAATGTAGTAGTTCACAGAATTGGTTTCTGTGGTACAACTGGTTTATTGGTACAATAAAAGGCAACAATAAACATCATCATCATCATCATCCATCATTATCATTATAGGAGATTCATCAGAAATCTCACATTTGTACAACATAAATACTTTTTAAAAAGAAGAATGATGGAAAGTGATATATTTAAAAATCACTGAAAACCATCCCAACCTCTTTTGACTTGGGAGATGTTTCAAGATTAGCCATGTACACACTTCTAATAACTGGATCAAAGTTCAGGCTCAGTTCCAACTAAGAATAAGAATAAAGATGAGATGACACTGTGAGTAATTATGCATCTTCAAGTAGGCCTGCTTATACATGATGTGGACTACAAAGAAGGAGAAATAAACAAAAATAAATGCATTACTTTTTAGTATCACTGTTGCATTATAAAACTGAGCCTAAAGTATCCTGGCCAGCAAACCCTTGACTTTCTCTCCAAGTAAAAAGACATGGAAGCTAAAGGCACCACAAATTGAGGATTCAATCTCATATGTAAAACACTGTGATGGAACATCATGAGTATTAGTCTCAAAGCAATCATCACTGAAGCAGCGTGTTAGAGTAGAAAGAGGATTTGAACTGGATTTGAACTCAGTACATCTAGATTTAAATCCCAGATCAATTATTAACTATCTGTGATATTCTCGACAAGATATTTGCCATACACTGTCTTTCAGTTTCTTCTACAATAAAATGGGGAGTGAAGTTAGATTAATTTATTTCAAAATTCCTTTCTAGGATCTCATATAATAATAGTGAGAATTCAGGAAGCTAAAGTTTGGAAGAGGGAATGACTTAGCCAACAGTACATAGATAGTTAATAGCAAACCCAGGTTTTCTGCTCCAAATCTAGTGTTCTTGCTTGAATACCATGGTTATTGTTCTCTTTCTGTAGGTCTTTTAAAAATAGAAAATTACTATCTAATATAACTAAGTGTTTGGAAACTGACTGGATGTCCATCAGTTGAAGAATGAATGAATAAGCTATGGTATATTATTATTCTATAAGAAATGATCAAGAGGATGATTTCAGAGAGGGTTGGAGAGACCTGCATGAACTAATGCTAATGAAATGAGTAGAACCAGGAGAACATTGTACACAGCAACAGCAAGATTATACAATAATCAATTCTGGATGATCAATTCTGACAGAAGTGGCTTTTTTCAGCAGTAAAGTAATTCAGGCTAGTTGCAATGATCTTCTGATAATGACAGCCATTTGCACCCAGAGAGAGAACTGTGGGAACCAGATGTGGATCACAACATAGTATTTTCATTCTTTTATTGTTTGTTTGCATTTTGTTTTCTTTCTCTTTTTTTCATTTTTGATATGATTTTTCTCTCCCCCAACATGATTCTTAAGGCAATGTGTATTAAGAATAAATAAACTTACTACAATAAAAAAATTACAAAATTATATTTACATTATGACTGCCACATAACACTAGTGGTTCACTGAATTAACTATACAAGGAAAATTCCCTGATCTTTTTCAAATAAATTATTATTTAGTCATCCTTCCCCAAACTTGTAATTTGAGGTAGTGGCAAGTGATAAGATGCATAACAGAAATATTATGAAAGTAAATACAAATGGTCTTGAGAACTGAATGAATTAGGTAATAAAAGAGAGGAAAATCAACAATATGTGTGATGGGGCCTAAATGATTGATCAAATGATCTTATCATCTTCAAAAATAGGGAAATTAAGAAGAAAAAACAGATGTAGGGAAAAAAATAATTGATTCAGTTAAAGGCAATTTGAGTTTGCTATGACAGCAGGCTATTTAGTCCATTATATTCAACAGATGGTTGGAAATAAAGGTCTAGAATTCAAGAACAAAAAATTGGCATAGGAGATATAAGTTTGGGAAGATATTTAAAGATATGAAAGTGATTAAGTTTGCTGAGGAAGAAGAAAGAGGAGGAGGAAGAGGAGGAGAAAATAGTAGAGAATAAATCCCTGGTGGTTGCCCAAGGAAAATGTTACACGCACTGTCAAGTGGAATAAGAAACCTCCTTTGGGAAGAAAGAAAGTCTGGGAATGTGTTCAAATTGTCAGCAGTAGAGCAGACAAGTATAATATAGTATTATGCAATCTAAAGGAAAAGAGTATTGAAAATGAAATAGTAAACAGCATTAAATGTAGAGAAAATCTATCCTTCCTCACCCCCTGCCAAAGACTATCTAAGATAATATACATGTAACTGAACATTAAATCATAACTTGATCACTAAGAAAGGTGGAACTTAGATGTATTCTATCATTTTTATCTTCAGAATAACTAGCCAACCATATTTTTCTTTCTGAATTACCAATAATCATAAGACATAAAGTAGAGATTACTTATATAAAGAAAAGTTCAAGTTCTACTGTGAGAATATCTATCATAATGATCCCATCTCAGATACTGATATGACTTTCTCCAAGATGTATTGACTCTAATAAATGGAATAAAAGTAGGATGGTCATTGTTAGTACTAGATTCTGGATAGGTAAAAGGGAATAATCTAAATAAATTAGGATAGGTAAATGTGATAGATAGAGGCAAAATATGAGTGGGAGAGATTAAACTCAAGGTAGCTAGCAAATAGTATTTTGACTACTGATGGTGGGCAGGTATAGTCCAAGGTTTATTTCAAATAGATGTCACATATAGAAACTGAGTCTTAAATACATGGATCAAGGAATATTTGTTCTAATTTTATCAAGTTGTAAAACATGATATATAAACAGTGATGCAGGAATAGGACCAAACATGTATATTGCAATTTACTGTTGTAATCAAATAAAACTAAAAAATTCATTTAAAAAATAATTATAATTTTTTATTGACAGGACTCATGCCTGGGTAATTTTTTTACAACATTATCCCTTGCACTCACTTCTGTTCTGACTTTTCCCCTCCTTCCCTACACCCCCTCCCCCAGATGGCAAGCAGTCCTATACATGTTAAATATGTCACAGTATATCCTAGATACAATATATGTGTGCAGAACCAAACAGTTCTCTTGTTGCACAGGAAGAATTGGATTCAGAAGGTAAAGATAACCCGGGAAGAAAAACAAAAATGCAAACAGTTTGCATAAAAAATTCATTTTCACTCATATTTGATACATATTTGACACATAATTATTATTGTGAAACAGCAAATAGGCATAAATCATTAATAGTTGACATAAATGATCTGTATCATATTGATTTGGCAAATCACTTTTTTGTTTCTAATTTCTTCTAATTTTGTGTTTTATCCAATGTTTACAATTCATAATAATGTTGAAAGTTTTCCTTACCATGTAACATTCAATCATCATCCTTATTCTTATCACCATTATTCTCATCCTCATCATCATCATTATGGACACTATACAAAATCTCCACCAAGGGAATGAAAGTAGGGGATGGGTCAGAACATTTATTATGTTATAGCATAATTTGGGAATAATCAAAGCTATCTATGAATTGTAGCACAGTCAAAAAAAAAATCACAATGGTATTTGGGTCTATATGGAAAGAGAGTATTATGGATATGAACAAGAGAATAAAGGAGAGGAAGGAAACCTGATGTATTGTCCTTTCCCCTCCCTTTCATCCCACTAAGACAAATAAAAGTCAGATAAAGTAGGTTAGTTTCATCATGGGTTGAAGAAAGTATGCCATCATACAGTCAAAATATAGTCCAAGGTGGGGCCCAGAATTCATCAGAAGTTGTAAGAAAATGACATGTGAAAACATTCTTTGCAAAAATGAAGTCTCTGCTCAACTTCAAATTGGTTTGGAAAATAGTTTTAGGTAATTTCCAGTGACCGAAATGTTCCAATCTTTCACCAGCATTTGTCAGAGCTAAGTCCTATAGGCAATTTTAACCCAGAAACAGAAATTAGGGAACCACAATGAATAGAATTACAAAATTAAGATAATTTGCTCATTTTTGTGTCTGGATAAGCTTATCAGCTTTATATTATAGATATTAATGAGAAAGGACAGAAATCAATTGATGTAAAGGGTATAAAATTTGTGTAATAATAATAATTATTTTTTATGGTATTTTTTTATGTGGATATGATTGAGATCAACTGTGTCAACTTGCTGGTCTTTGGACTATGATCAAATGTTAACTACTCCAATACTGAAATTATTACTTATAGCTGGTAAAAAGAATTGTGTTATTCTTATCATTCTCTGCATCCATGCTTGGAAATATGCCATCATCAATCATCTTAATCCCTCTAGGACACATATGACTCAGGCACAACTTACATTTTTATTAATTTAATCCTATTCTTAGAATTTATTGGCAGTGTGACAGTAAAGCAGTCACCAACCTCTCTGAACTTTAGATAAATAAGACTCATCTACTAGATTATAAATGGATTATAATGCTCATTGGTGATACACTGGTGAAATCATAGAGCTCTGACATCTTTTTTGTGTTTAATGAAATTTATTTGTATTACTAACTCACTTTTATCTTTTTTAAAATCTTATTTTCTTAACTAACATCCATTGCCATGCTTCTATTGGGAGCAAAAAAAGTAAAATCAAACTCTTGCAATAGATATCTATAGTCAAGTATAAGAAATTTCCATGCTCCAAAATGTCTCTTTTTGTACACTAAATCCATTACTTCTCTCTCAGAAGAAAAATAGCATGTTTCATTATCAGTCCATTGAATTATGGTTAGATCCTTAAAATATCAATCCATTTGCTACATGACCAAAAAGTTACTCACTTAGTATTAAACCTTTTGGAAATCTTGTCCATAATTATCTATGTCAGTCCTCAGAACAATCTATCATCAGGGAGACACAAAACTCCTTTAAAACATAATGACTTGTGTCAGAAAATATATTCAATTGTCATGGCCTTCCACAATTCAGGGACATCCATATTCTATTATGAAAAACTGCAGGCAGACACGGTTTCCTAAGAGAGGTGAATGTAGTAGTTCACAGAATTGGTTTCTGTGGTACAACTGGTTTATTGGTACAATAAAAGGCAACAATAAACATCATCATCATCATCATCCATCATTATAGGAGATTCATCAGAAATCTCACATTTGTACAACATAAATACTTTTAAAAAAGAAGAATGATGGAAAGTGATATATTTAAAAATCACTGAAAACCATCCCAACCTCTTTTGACTTGGGAGATGTTTCAAGATTAGCCATGTACACACTTCTAATAACTGGATCAAAGTTCAGGCTCAGTTCCAACTAAGAATAAGAATAAAGATGAGATGACACTGTGAGTAATTATGCATCTTCAAGTAGGCCTGCTTATATATGATGTGGACTACAAAGAAGGAGAAATAAACAAAAATAAATGCATTACTTTTTAGTATCACTGTTGCATTATAAAACTGAGCCTAAAGTATCCTGGCCAGCAAACCCTTGACTTTCTCTCCAAGTAAAAAGACATGGAAGCTAAAGGCACCACAAATTGAGGATTCAATCTCATATGTAAAACACTGTGATGGAACATCATGAGTATTAGTCTCAAAGCAATCATCACTGAAGCAGCGTGTTAGAGTAGAAAGAGGATTTGAACTGGATTTGAACTCAGTACATCTAGATTTAAATCCCAGATCAATTATTAACTATCTGTGATATTCTCGACAAGATATTTGCCATACACTGTCTTTCAGTTTCTTCTACAATAAAATGGGGAGTGAAGTTAGATTAATTTATTTCAAAATTCCTTTCTAGGATCTCATATAATAATAGTGAGAATTCAGGAAGCTAAAGTTTGGAAGAGGGAATGACTTAGCCAACAGTACATAGATAGTTAATAGCAAACCCAGGTTTTCTGCTCCAAATCTAGTGTTCTTGCTTGAATACCATGGTTATTGTTCTCTTTCTGTAGGTCTTTTAAAAATAGAAAATTACTATCTAATATAACTAAGTGTTTGGAAACTGACTGGATGTCCATCAGTTGAAGAATGAATGAATAAGCTATGGTATATTATTATTCTATAAGAAATGATCAAGAGGATGATTTCAGAGAGGGTTGGAGAGACCTGCATGAACTAATGCTAATGAAATGAGTAGAACCAGGAGAACATTGTACACAGCAACAGCAAGATTATACAATAATCAATTCTGGATGATCAATTCTGACAGAAGTGGCTTTTTTCAGCAGTAAAGTAATTCAGGCTAGTTGCAATGATCTTCTGATAATGACAGCCATTTGCACCCAGAGAGAGAACTGTGGGAACCAGATGTGGATCACAACACAGTATTTTCATTCTTTTATTGTTTGTTTGCATTTTGTTTTCTTTCTCTTTTTTTCATTTTTGATATGATTTTTCTTGTGCAACATAATAATTGTGGAAATATTTTCAGAAGAATTTCACATGTGGGTGTGGAACCAAGATAGCAGAGAATAGACACATCTTAATCTGTCCTCCTCTGATCTTCTCTCAAACCACAGCAGATTAAGCCTCTGAACTGGTTTTAGGGTGAAAGAATTCACAAATATTCAGAATGCAACACATTTCCAGATACTTTTAAACTTCAGAACAGGTCTACTTCAATCAGGCAGTGGGACAGTCTGTGAGCCCAGATTGCAACATAGGGAGCCCAGAATAAGGAGCTGGGGTGGGGAGTCAGAGCACTGGGGCATCCATACATCAGGGAATTTACTGTGAGGCTCTTAGGGTACTCTGTTCTAATTGCAAGCAAATGGTTTAGCAGATTTGCTGTAAGACATCCAAAAGCAAATACAAAAGGTAAATTGTAAGCCACTAAGCCCTGGAGCATGGGACCTGGCCACAATTTCCCAGCACCTGAAATCAGTCTGCAGAATGGACCCAAGGCAAATTAAAGCAGCTGTTGCCCTTTTGCCTTAAGAGCAGACCTCAAACTTTTAAAAAAATGTGTAAAAAAGCAAAAAGAACTATGACCATAGACAGCTTTTATAGAAAGGGAGAAAACAGACCTCAAACCCTGAGGTTCCTAAAGGCAAATCAACTCCAGATGAAGCACCAAACAATTAAATGAGCTGGTTCCCATTTCCCAAGGCTTTCTTGGAAGACTTCAAAAAAGATCTTAAAAGAGACAAAAATGGGGAAAGGAAATGAGATCTTTACAAAAAAGTATGGAAAAGGAAAAAAAAAACAGAAATTATCTGAAGAAAATTCCTTAAAAATAGATATGATGAAATGGGAAAGTATATAATTTCTTTGAAAAATGGAATTTGTGAAATGGAAAAAAATGCAATGAACAAAATAACTCATTTAAAAATTCAATTGGCCAAATACAAAAAGAGTTAAAAAAAAGATAGCTGAAGAAAATAATATATTAAAATTAGAACTGAACAAATGGAAGTTAATGACTCAATAAGACTTCAAGAATAAGTCAAACAAAACCAAAAAACAAAAAAGAAAAAAATAGAAGAAATATGAAATGCCTCATTGGAAAAAAACTACTGACCTGGAAAATAGATCTAGGAAAGACAATATAAGGATTATTGGCCTTCCTGAAAACCACGATGAAAAAAAGGAGCCTAGGCATCATCTTTCAGGAAATCATACAGGAAAACTTCCCTGATGTCCTAGAACCAAAAGGTAAAATAGCCACTGAAAGAATTCACTGATCACCTCCTGAAAGAGACCCCAAAATGAAAACTCCAAGGAATATTATAGCAAAATTTCAGAATTATCAGGCTATGAAAAAAATATTGCAAGCAGCCAGAAAGAAACAATTAAAATATTGAGGATCCACAATCAGGATTACCCAGAACCTAGCAACATCTACCTTAAAGGATCAAAGGGCCAGGAATCTGATATTTTCTAAAAGGCAGAGGAACTTGGATTGCAGCCAAGAATAAACTACCCAGCTAAATTAAGGATTTCTTTTCAGGGAAGAAGATAGACATTCAATGATGCGGGTGAATTTCATTTATTTTTGATGAAAATACCAGAAATGAACAACAACAACAACAAAAAAAAACTGATCTCTAAATCTAGAACTCAAGAGAAGCATAAAAAGATAAAAAGAAAAGAACTTTTGAGAACGATATCTCTATTATGGGTATAGTTAGAGAGTGTGGGTATAATTAGATTTTATTGTGATAATATGAAAAAGAAACTAGAGATGGAAAGAGGATTATACTAGGGAAAGAGGAAAATGGAGGTAAAATGAGGGAAATCACATCTCATAAAGAGGCAAAGAAGATCTATTATAATTGAAAGAAAGAAGAGAGGGGAATGAATATTGTGTGAATCTTACTCTCATCAGATTTGGCTCAAAGGGATAATATAAAACATATTTGGTTTCACTGAGAAATTTGTTTCACTTTATAGGGAAGTGGGAGGGGAAAAGGGAAAGGAAAGAGGGAGGCTAACAGAAGGGGAAATAGAAATAATAGGGTAAAGGTATAAGAAAAAGGAAGGGATTGTAAAGTGGGAGAATTGTTTGAAGGAAGTGATAGTCAGAAGTAAAATACTAGGGAGGAGGGAAGGAAGAAAGGAAAGAAAAAAGTGTAACTTGGAGTAAATAAGATGGCAGAAAATACAGAATCAGTCATTTTAGCCATGATTGTGAATGGGATGAACTCTGCCATTAAATTGAAGTGGATAGCAGACTAGATTAAAAGGCAGCATTGTTTACAAGAAACACATTTAAAGCAGAGTAATATATACAGAGTAAAAGTAAAAGGCTGAAGCAGAATCTACTATACTTCAGGTGAAGTAAAGAAAGCAGGGGTAGTGATCCTGATCTCAGATCAAGCAAAAACAAAAAATAGATCTAATTAAAAGAGATAAGGAAGGAAAGTATATCTTGCTAAATACTAAACATATATGCATCCAAAGTCTAGATGGAAAGTTAAGAGAGTTGCAAAAAGAAATAGCAAAACTATGCTAGTGGGGGATCTCAATTTTGCTCTCTCAGAATTAGATAAATAGAACCATGAAATAAATAAGAAAATAGTTAAAGGGGTAAGTAGAATTTTAGAAAAGTTAGATATGATAGATGGGGACAGATAGATGGAGATAAATGGAGGCAGAAAGAAATTTACTTTTTTCTCAGTGGTTCATGGAACTTATGCAAAAATTGATCTTACATAATATAGAGAAAGAAAAGATCAATGAATTGGGCTTACAACTTTAAAAGCTAGAAAAATAAAACTCTCAATTAAATAGCAAATTTGAAATTCTGAAAATAAAAAAGGAAATTAATAAAATTGAAAGTAAGAAAACTATTGAACTAATAAATAAAATTAAGGGTATGTTTTGTGAAAAAAAAACAATAAAATAGATAAAACTTTTGTTAATTTGATTAGAAAAAGGAAAGAAGAACTTCAAATTGTTAGACTCAAAAATAAAAAGGGAAAACTTTCCACCAATGAAGAGGAAATTACAGCAATAATTAGGAGTTATTTTGCCAACTCCTAATTTAAGTGAAAGGGAGGAAAACCTAAAAGAATATAGATTGCCCAGGTTAACAGAAGAAGAAATAAATAAATGTCCCATTTAAGAAAAAGAAATAGAACAAGCCAGTAATCATTTCCCTAAGAAAAAATCTCCAGGGCCAGGAGTATCCTACCATGCGAATTCTACCAAACATTTAAAGAACAATTAACTCTAATACTATATAAACTATTTGAAAAACTAGGGAAAGGAGGAGTCATACCAAATTCCTTTTATGACACAGATATGTTGCTGATAGCTAAACCCAGGTAGGGTAAAAACAAAGAAAGAAAATTGTAGACCAATTTTCCTAATGAATATTGATGCAAAAATCTTAAAGAAAATATTTAACAAAGAGATTACAACATCATCCCCAGGATAATACATAATGACCAAGGAGGATTTATACTAGGAATGCAGGGCTGGTTCAATATTATGGAAACTATTAGCAAAATTGACTATATCAATAACAAATATCCTATGTCAAATGTCTTATATCAGGATAAAAATCATATGTTTATCTCAAAATATGCAAAAAAAGCATTTGATAAAATCCAACACCATTCCTATTAAAATACTACAGAATATGGGAATAAATGGGTTTTTCCTTAAAACAATTAGTAGCATCTATTCAAAATCATCAGCAAGCTTCATTATGTAATGGGGACAAATTAGAACCATTCCCAATAAGATCGGGGGAAACAAGTTTGACCACCATCACCATTACTATTCAATTTTGTATCAGAAATGTTAGCTTTGGCAATAAGAGAAGAAAAGGAGATTAAAGGAATTAGATAAGGTAATGAGGACACCAAATTATCACTTCTTGCAGATGATATGATGGTGTTCTTGGAGAATCCTACAGAATCAACCGAAAAACTAAAAGAAGCAATTCATAACTTTAGCAAAATTGTAGGATACAAAATAAATCCACATAAATCATTAGCATGTTTATATATTAATAACAAAGTCCAGCAGCAAGAGATAGAAAGAAAATTTTCATTTAAAACAGCAGTCAATACTACAATATTTGGGAATCTATCTGCCAAGGCAAAGTTAGGAAGTATACAAACACAAGTACAAAACACTTTTCCACACAAATTAAGTCAGATCTAATAAGTTGGAAAAATATCAAGTACTCATGTGTATGCTGAGCAAATATAATAAAAAAAGATAATACTACCTAAATTAATTTACTTATTTAATGCCATACTAATCAAACTCCCAAGAAATTATTTATAGACCTAAAAAAATAATAACAATATTCATCTGGAAGAACAAAAGTTAAAGAATTTCAAGGGAATTAATGAAAAAAAAATGCCAGTGAAGATTGCCTAGCGATGCCAGACCTAAAACTATATTATAAAGCAATGGTAATCAAAATCATTTGGTACTGGTTAAGAAATAGAGTAATTGATCAGTGGAATAGGTTAGGTTCATAGGACAAAAGTGTTTGACAAACCTAAAAACTCTAGCTTTTGGATGGAACTCACTATGTGACAAAAACTGCTGGGAGAATTGGAAACTAATATGGAAGAAACTAGGCATTGACCAACATCTAACATCATATACCAAGATAAGGTCAAAATGAGTTCATGATTTAGACATAAAGAGAGATATTATAAGCAAATTGGAAGAACATAAGATAGTTTACCTCTCAGATCTGTGGAGAAAGAAGGAATTTGTGATCAAAGAAGAACTAGAACTCATAATTGAATGCCAAATAGATAAATTATTAAGTTATTATATTTATATTAAGTTTAAAAGTTTTTTGTACAAATAAGACTAATGCAGACAAGATTAGAAGGAAAGCAATAAACTGGGAAACATTTTTACATTCAAAGGTTCTGATAAAGGCTTCATTTCTAAATTATATAATTGATTTAAATTTATAAGAATTCAAGCCATTCTCCAATTGATAAGTGATAGAAGCATATGAACAGGAAATTTTCAGATGAAGAAATTGAAAGCATTTCTAGTCATATGAAAAGGTGCTCTAAATCACTATTGATTACAGAAATGTAAATTGAGACAACTTTGAGATACCACTACACACCTCTCAGATTGGCTAAGAGGATTGGTTAAGATAACAGGAAAAGATAATGATGAATATTAGAGGGGATGTGAGAAAACTGGGACACTAATACATTGTTGGTGGAATTGTGAATGTATCCAACCATTCTGGAGAGCAATTTGGAACTATGCTCAAAAAGTTATCAAACTGTGCATACCTTTTAATCCAGCAGTATTTCTACTGGGCTTATATCCCAAAGAGATCTTAAATGAGGGAAAGGGATCCAGGTGTGCAAAAATGTTTGTGGCAGCCCTTTTTGTAGTGTCCAGAAACTGGAAACTGAGTTGAGAGAATGGCTGAATAAATTATGGTATGTGAATGTTATGGAATATTATTGTTCTATAAGAAATGATCAGCAGGATGATTTTAGAGAGGCCTGGAAAGAGTTACATAAATTGATGCTAAATGAAATGAGCAGAACCAGGATTTCATTGTACATGGCAACAGCAGGATTATACAGTGATTAATTCTGATGGTTGTGACTCTTCTCAATAATGAAATAATTGAGGCCAGTTCCAATGATCTTGTGATGATGAGAGCCATCTACATCCAGAGAGAGGACTGTTGAAATTGAGTGTGGATCAAAGAAAGAACACTGGGAAACGAATGTGAACTATCTGCATTTTTGTTTTTCTTCCCGGGTTATTTTTACCTTCTGAATACAATTCTCCCTGTGCAACAAGAGAACTGTTCAGTTCTGCAAACATATATTGTATCTAGGATATACTGTAACATATCTAACATATATAGGACTGCTTGCCATCTAGGGGAGGGGGTGGAGGGAGGGAGGGAGGGGAAAAATCGGAACAGAAATGAGTGCAAGGGATAATGTTGTAAAAAAATTACCCTGGCATGGATTCTGTCAATATAAAGTTATTATTAAATAAAATAAAATAAAATATTAAAAAAAAAAGAAATTGAGTGTGGATCACAACACAGCATTTTTACTTCTTTTGTTATTTGCTTGAATTCTATTTTTTTAAAATTTATTTTCCTTTTTGCCTGACTCTTCTTTTGCAGGAAGACAATTGTATAAAGATGTATGCCTATGTTGGATTTACATATATTTTCCCATATTCAACATATATTGGATTACTTGCCAGTTAAGAGGGGGTGGGGTTTTTTGAGGGGAATTGGAACACAAGTTTTAAAAGGATCAATGGTGAAGAATTATCCTTATATATGTTTTGAAAATAAAAAGCTTCAATAAAAAAGTGAAAAAAAAATTACAGTGTTTAAAATATTGGATTACTTGCCTTCTAGGGTAGGTGGTGAGAGGAAGGGATGGAAAAAATTGGAACACAAGCAAGTGTGAATGTTAAAAATTACCTATGCATATGTTTTGAAAATTAAAAAAAACATAAAATGACTAATTGTAGTTCTAATTGAAGGCAAAAAGAGTAAAATCACCTCTTAGGATAGATTTGTCACTGTTGCATAACATGCTTGGTTGAGGATAATAATTTATAGATTATAGGGGCCATCTCATCCAAAGTTTCTTAAACTGTGGGTTGTAACTTCATATGGAGTTATGTAACTGAATGTGGAGGGGGTCATGAAGTTGTGATTTGTTAAAAGTAAATGTTTGATTTGTATACCTATTTATATAACAGCCTGTTTCTGTTCAAGGAAAATGTTTAGAGAGCATTGTCAAAATTATGAAAAGCCAAGGCTTAATTGTAAGTTTACAGCAAATCACTGAATTTTTACAAATTGTAAAGGACATATGTCCTTGTTTCTCTCTTGATAAGGAATTAGATCTAAATGAATGGAAATTGGTTGGAGAGGATCTTTGTCAATTCTATGATAAAAATGGGCCTAACTCAATAATTAATACATATAATGTAATACAATTGGCTATAAGAAGTTATTTAAGTGATAGAATGATGAAAAGGAAAGTACAGGAGGAAGTGCCAACTTTACTAGGTGAAAAGGAGGATGAATCAGATGAGAATGGAGTTAATTACAATTCTGAGTATGATACTTCACAGCAGGAGGAATTAGGTGATTCCACATCTCATGACCCTCCCCCCGCAATTAACCCTTCATGGGTGGAACAAGGGGGAGGGAGAGAGACAGAAACACAGTCAGCTTCTCCTGTAAAGCAGAATTTAACAAGATTAGAAAAAGCATTAATTAAGGCAAAAAATGAAGGAGAAGATATATCTGATTTTATAAATGCATATCCTGTGATTGAAGAGCTCAACTCCTCAGGTCAAAAAGAGAGAAAATACACTCCTTTTAATTTGGGAAAAATTAAAGATTTGAAAAAGGGTTGCACTCTTTATGGGGCTACATCATCTTATGTGAAGATGTTACTGGATAATTTGTCTAATGAAATCCTAACCCCGAATGACTGGAAATCCATAACGAAAACTTGTCTAGAACCGGGACAAAATTTATTGTGGCTTTTGGAGTTTCATGAATTATGTAGGATTCAAGCCCAACGCAATAGGCAAAAAGGAGCTGTTGTACAAATCACTTTTGACCAACTAGCTGGTGAAGGTCACTATGCAGAGAGTTCAGACAAAGTTCTGGCCCATACAAAAAGATGTTTTGGGCAGAACCTGAAACAAGGTACTAAGTAGAACTAAAGACAAGGTCCTTCTTGGCAGAGGAATTCTAGAGAAACTCGGCGATGTTTTCAGTGCGGAAAAGTTGGACATTTGAGAGCTCATTGTAGATATGGAGATAGAGTGAGAAGACAGGGTGAGAGAAAACCCAAAACCCCATGTCCAAAATGTAACCGAGGCTTTCACTGGGCCTCTAAATGTATATTGACCCAGAGGAATGAGAGGCAGGGCCCAGCTCTAAAGTATCAATCAAAGGACAGGTGGGGCATGATAGCAGCTGAGGTCACACCCAGAGAGACTTTAGAAATTCAGGATTCTGATGTCATCAACCAACAGAAAAGCAATCAGGATTACAGTTGGGAAGAATACAGGCCTTTTAAGACAACAAGACAATATCCAATGCAAACGACTCCAATGTAATTACCAGATGATGAGGAGAAATCCCAAATTTGGTAAATAGAAGGGAATTAGATTAACTGCTTGGGGAAGAGGATCTGCTTATATTTCCACAGATGGAGAAAGAATCAGATGGCTGACTATGAAACTGTTAAAAAGACTTTTAAAAGCTTCAGGAATCATTGGATTTCCTAACACAAGATGAAACTGTTTTACTTCTTGAAAAACCAGCAAGAATCATTGGATTCCCTGAGATGAAAAATTGTTGATGAGACTTTTTGCAGTACTTCAGAGCTTACAGGAATTATTAGATTCCTGGCGCATGAACTAATGGACAATGGATTCCTTATGGACTATTTCTAGGACTTATGGACATTTGTAAATTTTCAGGTCGATTTATGTTGTTACATTACTACTAGCCTGTGTTATATTACTATGTGCTTATGTATTTTAAGCAATTGCAAGAATCATTGGATTTCTTGAGATGAAAGATTGTTGATGAGACTTTTGCAGTAGTTAAATTTTCATGTTGATTCATGTTATTTGTTACATTACCACTAGCCTGTGTTATATTGCTGTGTGCTTTTGTAAATTATGTATAATGCCTCCAATATTGATGGATTTATGTATACCATGTATATCTGTTACAAAGTTCTGGCCCATATTGATGGATTTATGTGTACCCCCTCAGAAACCCCCTATGTTTTAAAACAAAAGAAAGGGGGAGATGTTGGAATCCTTACTAACTGCTAAGTAATTAGAGTTGATCTAATCTTACAAGAAGTTGTTTTGGCCAGAACCTGAAACAAGGTACTAAGTAGAACTACCCATAATCCCTCTCTCTGGAAGGAGCATAAATAGGCCAATGGGCCAGTCGAAGAGGCTCTGGAGAGAGGAAGAAGCTACAAGTCGAGATTTCACCGGAATGACATGAAGACTGGAGCTGGCTGGAGGCTGAAGACAGCAGAGGCAGAGGCTGAAGGACCAGACCTTTGGATTTAAAGACATTTGGAAAGAGCTCTTGGAACCAAGCAGAGAGATAGGCCTCTAAGCTAACTGGGCTAGAAGAAAAAGCTCACCACAGATGGAACTCACTATGTGACAAAAACTGCTGGGAGAATTGGAAACTAATATGGCAGAAACTAGGCATTGACCCACATCTAACATCATATACCAAGATAAGGTCAAAATGAGTTCATGATTTAGACAGAAAGAGAGATATTATAAGCAAATTGGAAGAACATAAGATAGTTTACCTCTCAGATCTGTGGAGAAAGAAGGAATTTGTGGTCAAAGAAGAACTAGAACTCATAATTGAATGCCAAATAGATAAATTATTAAGTTATTATATTTATATTAAGTTTAAAAGTTTTTTGTACAAATAAGACTAATGCAGACAAGATTAGAAGGAAATCAATAAACTGGGAAACATTTTTACATTCAAAGGTTCTGATAAAGGCTTCATTTCTAAATTATATAATTGACTCAAATTTATAAGAATTCAAGCCATTCTCCAATTGATAAGTGATCAAAGCATATGAACAGGAAATTTTCAGATGAAGAAATTGAAAGCATTTCTAGTCATATGAAAAGGTGCTCTAAATCACTATTGATTACAGAAATGTAAATTGAGACAACTTTGAGATACCACTACACACCTCTCAGATTGGCTAAGAGGATTGGTTAAGATAACAGGAAAAGATAATGATGAATATTAGAGGGGATGTGAGAAAACTGGGACACTAATACATTGTTGGTGGAATTGTGAATGTATCCAACCATTCTGGAGAGCAATTTGGAACTATGCTCAAAAAGTTATCAAACTGTGCATACCTTTTAATCCAGCAGTATTTCTACTGGGCTTATATCCCAAAGAGATCTTAAATGAGGGAAAGGGATCCAGGTGTGCAAAAATGTTTGTGGCAGCCCTTTTTGTAGTGTCCAGAAACTGGAAACTGAGTTGAGAGAATGGCTGAATAAATTATGGTATGTGAATGTTATGGAATATTATTGTTCTATAAGAAATGATCAGCAGGATGATTTTAGAGAGGCCTGGAAAGAGTTACATAAATTGATGCTAAATGAAATGAGCAGAACCAGGATTTCATTGTACATGGCAACAGCAGGATTATACAGTGATTAATTCTGATGGTTGTGACTCTTCTCAATAATGAAATAATTGAGGCCAGTTCCAATGATCTTGTGATGATGAGAGCCATCTACATCCAGAGAGAGGACTGTTGAAATTGAGTGTGGATCAAAGAAAGAACACTGGGAAACGAATGTGAACTATCTGCATTTTTGTTTTTCTTCCCGGGTTATTTTTACCTTCTGAATACAATTCTCCCTGTGCAACAAGAGAACTGTTCAGTTCTGCAAACATATATTGTATCTAGGATATACTGTAACATATCTAACATATATAGGACTGCTTGCCATCTAGGGGAGGGGGTGGAGGGAGGGAGGGAGGGGAAAAATCGGAACAGAAATGAGTGCAAGGGATAATGTTGTAAAAAATTACCCTGGCATGGATTCTGTCAATATAAAGTTATTATTAAATAAAATAAAATAAAATATTAAAAAAAAAAAGAAATTGAGTGTGGATCACAACACAGCATTTTTACTTCTTTTGTTATTTGCTTGAATTCTATTTTTTTAAATTTATTTTCCTTTTTGCCTGACTCTTCTTTTGCAGGAAGACAATTGTATAAAGATGTATGCCTATGTTGGATTTACATATATTTTCCCATATTCAACATATATTGGATTACTTGCCAGTTAAGAGGGGGTGGGGTTTTTTGAGGGGAATTGGAACACAAGTTTTACAAGGATCAATGGTGAAGAATTATCCTTATATATGTTTTGAAAATAAAAAGCTTCAATAAAAAAGTGAAAAAAATTGCAGTGTTTAAAATATTGGATTACTTGCCTTCTAGGGTAGGTGGTGAGAGGAAGGGATGGAAAAAATTGGAACACAAGCAAGTGTGAATGTTAAAAATTACCTATGCATATGTTTTGAAAATAAAAAAAAAACATAAAATGACTAATTGTAGTTCTAATTGAAGGCAAAAAGAGTAAAATCACCTCTTAGGATAGATTTGTCACTGTTGCATAACATGCTTGGTTGAGGATAATAATTTATAGATTATAAGGGCCATCTCATCCAAAGTTTCTTAAACTGTGGGTTGTAACTTCATATGGAGTTATGTAACTGAATGTGGAGGGGGTCATGAAGTTGTGATTTGTTAAAAGTAAATGTTTGATTTGTATACCTATTTATATATCTGTATATCTGGGTTTGTGTAAAAATTTCTGGGGCAAAAAGAGGTCATGAGTGGAAAAAATTTAAGAAGCTCTGATTCTAATCCATTTTACAGTTGAAAATGCCTGCTGAGGCCTAGCAAACTTAACTTTTACTCCAACATCACTCTTTTTTTTTTTTTTTTTTTTCACCAAGAACATATCAAACATTCATCTAGCTGAGAATTTAATTCTGGGAATATTTTCCAGGTACAGATTGAACTCAATGGCTTCAAATGTCTCTTGCGACTTTTAAACTTTTTTTTAAAGCTTTTCAGTGCTTTTATGCAAATACTCATTCTCCTTCAGAATGACACTGGGAACATACTTAATGCCCATCTAATTAATTCTCTATGTGGTACTGAAGGTAAAGGAGACTTACTAAAATATTTTAAATTCTTCATGTTGATAAAGTAGTTTGAAATATTCTCTTTTGACTCATTCTATAAAGCTTTTTTTTTTTTATTAAATTGGTAAGGTGATGATAGTGGTGATAGTGCTGAATAACAGTTTTTTAGATCTGTGTCAAAAAGATGGCAGACACTTGCTTTCATGATAGGTTCCAGGAAAGCCAATTCTAGCTACTGTCTGTTAGATTCCCTGTCTGGTTTTCTTCATTTCATTCAGTTAAGGAAGAATGAGAAAACTGCACACATGGCTGACTATCTGCCATGAGCTCTTTCCAACTTTCTTAAACCCTGATGGCCCAGTTAATGTTCTAACATCTTAAATTCCTTTTTCTAATCACCTCTCCTCTGTAATCTGCAGTCATAGAGAAAGCTCCTACTGAAACATCTGGAGACTATTCAAGAAAGAACAGTGAAGTAGTGAATCCTAGGATTGACTTACTATATCTTTGGTACTGAGACATTTCTTTCTCTGACCATTACAGATGGTTTCTGGGATAATTTCTTTCTTTATTGTAAAGTGATATGCTCTAAAGACATGTCAAATGACTCTCACTCATCCACCAAAGGTAGTGCTCCTATCAAAGTCTTTCCCCTTCCTTAAATTACTTGTTAAAAAGACATTGAAAACTTCTGGTTAAGCTATTAGAGAGCTGAGAAACCTGGAGAGGTTCAAGATGGCTTGAGACCACAGCTTTAGCAGAAGTTATCTTGCACTGTGCTTTCAGGAAAGGACTGAACCACTATGTAGTTTTTAAAAAAATCATTAGAAGATGTAATTTCATCTTTGTCTTTGTTTTTTGAGTAGAAGATAAATAAATCTGCTGCTATAAAATTTGCATGGATTCCCAGGTAAATCTTTCCATTTTGATACCATATAAATAAATGGTTTAAATAGCTTAGACTAATACCATTTAAGCTGAAAAAGCAGTTTTGTCACATGAATGAGTTACAGTAGGCTGATAAAGTGCATTAAAATTAGATAAATCATTCTTTCTGAATTCTTTAGTAACTTTTTCTGACAAATCTTGACGGGCTTTTTCTTTTGAAATTTTTCTCTATCTTACAACTGATGATAATTCTTGTGAAACTTTTTTAAAATTTGCATTTTAATAGAATAAATAAAAAATAATATATATTAAAAATAAATAAAATGATAAAAAGAAGATAAATAAAAACTTTTATTTTTCAAATAACAATTTTATTTTAAAAAAATAATCTGCTCCACCATCTAATTTTGTTCCCCATTGAAGAAATTAAAAACAAAACAAAAACAAATTCAAAAAGTAAGCACCTTAGTACATTTCTATATAGTATAGTAAAATAAATTCCCACATAAACCCTGCCTTTAAAATGTATTTTTCTTTTTTGAATTTTAAGTTCCTTACCATTCTTTTGGCAAATGAGTGACATACTTCATCTTCATGCTTCTGGATTTGTTGTTTTAAACAGAGTTGTAAAGTCTTTCAGTGTTGTTTTTCCTCTATCATGTTGTAATATAAATTGTTCACTTACTTTTGTTCACTTTGCATCAAACAGATCATAAAATTCTTCCCAGTTTTCTTTGCATATGTTAACTTCATAATTTCTTATGGCACAATGATATTACATTATATTCATATACCAAAATTTTTTAGACATTCCACAAGTGAAAGACACTCCCTTAGTTTCTAATTTTTTTTAATGTTTGAATGTATAGATACTTTCCTTCTTTATTTAACTTCCTTGGAGTTAAAAATCTATTAGAACTATAGATGGGTCAAAGAGTGTATACACACCTTGGTAACTTTCTGGAAATAGTTTTAAATTGCTTTCCAGAATGGCTGGTCAATTCATAGTTAAACCAATTGTTCATATATAAGCATACCTGTTTTTCCATACTCCTGAAGTCAATGTAATGTTTGTCATTTTTTTCTTTTGTCATCTTTGCCAATCTGATAAGCATTAGGTAAAACTTTCAAATGTGCTTTATACTACATTTCTCTGATTGTTAGTGATTTAGAATATTTTTGTATGATTGTTGCTACCTTGAATTTTTTTATTTTTTATATTTATGTGATTTGACCATTTTTTTTGAGGGGACATGGCTCTTAATTTTACAAATTTGAATCAGTTCCATATGTGTATATGTATGTTCTATATATATAGTAGAGAGAGAGAGAGAGAGAGAGAGAGAGAGAGAGAGAGAGAGAGAGAAACAGAGAGAGAAGGAGGGAGAGGAGGAAAAGAGAAAGGGAGGAAGAAAAGGAAGGAGAGAGAGAGAGAAAGAGAGTGCTTTATCAGGGAAACTTGTTGCAAAGATTTCCCTTGATACCTGCTTCTCCTCTTATTTGTTCTTGCATATCTTATTTCTCTTATTAGATTTGTTTTGCAAAAATGTTTGACTTTAATACAAAGAAAATTGTCTATTTTATCTTGTATAAGCTTATTATTTGTTTGATCATGAATTCTTCCCTTTTCTATATCAAAATCTATATCAAAGAAAGGGGAGAAGAAAGAGGGAGGGAGGGGGAGAAAAAGGGAAGGAATAAGGAGAGAAAGGAAGGAGGGGAAATAAAGAGGGAGGGAGGAGGGAGAGAGAGAGGGAGAGAAGGAGGGGAAAAGGGAGAAAAATAAAAAGTTAAATAAATTAGACACATAACATCTAGGAGCAACATCTAGGAGCAAATGAAGGAAGGACTCACATTTTGACAAAAATTGCTGAGAAAACTAGATAGTAGTTTGAAAGAAAGTTTAGTTCTACATTTCACACCATATACAGAATAAGCTCCAAATGGATATATGGCTTAGATATATCATATGCACAAATGCACAGCTAAATTAAAGATTTTTTTTCAGGGAAGAAATATATAAATATAATGTGTACACATATTAGATGTATCATAAACAAATTAGAGGAGCAAAGTATAAATCACCTTTTGATATAGATATAGAAAGAAAATAACAACATTCATCTGGAAGAATATGTATAATATGCATTTCTAATACATAGGCAAATAATCTGTAGCTATTTATTTCTGAAGATTAAATTTATATTATTATCTTTTTGTTCTAATGATGGCAGTATATAATATCACATAATCTTCCATACATAATACTGTTTAAAAAAGACAATATAGGTAATCCCAAGGAAGGCATTATATACTCTAGTTTGTATTTATGAGGTAATCATGATGTCATTTATCTTCAGTGCTTAAAGACAGTGTACTATAACCCACACATTGGAAAGAAAGATTGTTTTATCAAAAATTACAGAATCACAGAGATTTGGAGCTGAAAAGGCCCTCAATAGTCATGGAGTCTAATAAATAAGCTACAAAAGGAAGTCCTTACTAAAACACACCAAACAAATAATGCAGCCATTGCATGAAGAACTCAAATGACAGAGTACCTGTCTATTGAGACAACCCATGTTAATTTTAGTCAGCTTTAATTATCAAGACTTTTTCCTCATACAGGAATAAATTAGACCCTTTGTACCTTCTACCCATAACTCCTAATTGTGCCTACAGTGTCAAACAGAACAATTAAAATTCTTCTTCAAGAGTCTTCAACCATTTTGAGATAGCAATTATATCCTCTGTTCCCTAAACCTTTTCTCCTTCAGACTAACAGTTCCTACAACTGATCATCAAATAGAATAAACTTGAAACATTCCACTATTCTGATTGCCTTTGCTCCATTATAATCTAATTCAGTAAGTATCTATTAACTAATGTAAAAGTTCTGTGAGAGTAGGTGCTTTGTCTTATCCAAACTTTTTTTGTTGTTTTGTTTTATACTCCACTTGATGGTGTTGCTTACATAATAGGTAATTAAAAATTAATTGAATCATTTATTAGATTCTTTGGTCACAGTTCTAAGTTAGCTACTCAGTATATATTGAGTCTCTGACCTCTAGGAATTTAAAATCCAGTGGTATTACCTTAACTATATCATGTACAGATCATATAAGGAATACTTTATGAATAACCTAATTCATCTACCTGTTTCCATCAATGGGGTCATTGATAATACTTGGAGAACAAAAAATATGGCCCTACTATCAAATGTCTTTTTTAGTCCTAGTATCTATTTCAATTGTTAATTTTCTTTTCTTGGATTTTTAATATATATTTTACTAAGTCTCTATGGTTAAATTCCTCCTGATCTTTTTTGCCTGAATACTTAGATTTATGATTCTTCTACCTGAATAAAATTCCTTTAAGCTATGCTTGCTTTAAGAGAACTTGAGAAAAGATGGCAGACCTTCTCCCATAGCCTTCAGATTAATTAGCAAATCCAGCCTCTGAATTAATTCTGGACTGGCAGAATGTACAAGTATTGGGAGTGCAACAAATTATCAGTAGAAGATAATTTCGAAGCTCTCCAGAAAAGGTCTATTTCAATCAGGCACAGTGGGCCAAGCAGAAGCAGGCTGGGTACAGATGCCAATGCAGGTAGCACAGACCTGGGGTGGTGGGGGCTCTGTGGGCTGGAGAATCTATGTGGAAGGATCTACAGCAGTATTGGCTACTCTGCCCTGGTTGCAAGCTAGTAGATCAGCAGAAAAGGTATAAACATCCAACACAAACACAAAAGGTAAATAGTGAACTCTGAAATGCCAGAATTTCACAGGACCTGGCCATCCCCACACAGAACTTGAAATCAATCAGCACAGCTGCTGCTACTTATAAAGGAAGCTAAGACAATCTCCCTTGCCCTAAAAAGAGATATCAACTTTTTAAATTTTATTTATTTATTTTAAAATGACTTTTTATTGACAGAACCCATGCCAGGGCAATCTTTTACAACATTATCCCTTGCACTCACTTCTGTTCCGATTTTTCCCCTCCCTCCCTCTACCCCCTCCCCCAGGTGGCAAGCATCTTATACATATTTAAATAGGTTACAGTATATCCTAGATACAATATATGTGTGCAGAACCGAACAGTTCTTTTGTTGCACAGGAGAATTAGATTCAGAAAGTATAAATAACCCGGAAAGAAAAACAAAAATGCAAGCAGTTTATATTCATTTCCCAGTGTTCTTTCTTTGGGTGTAGCTGCTTCTGTCCATCATTGATCAATAGAAACTGAGTTAGATCTCTTTTTCGAAGAAATCCACTTCCATCAGAATACATCCTCATACAGTATCATTGTTGAGGTATATAATGATCTCCTGGTTCTGCTCATTTCATTTAGCATCAGTTCATGTAAGTCTCGCCAGTCCTCTCTGTATTCATCCTGCTGGTCATTTCTTACAGAACAATAATATTCCATAACATTCATATACCACCATTTACTCAACTATTCTCCAATTGATGGGCATCCATTCATTTTCCAGCTTCTAGCCACTACAAACAGGGCTGCCACAAACATTTTGGCACATACAAGTCCCTTTCCCTTCTTTAAAATCTCTTTGGGATATAAGCCCAATAGTAACACTGCTGGATCAAAGAGTAGGCACAGTTTGATAACTTTTTGAGCATAGTTCCAAATTGCTCTCCAGAATGGTTCACAATTCCACCAACAATTCTATTAATGTCCCTGTTTTCCCACATCCCCTCCAACATTCCACATTATCTTTCCCTGTCATTCTAGCCAATCTGACAGGTGTGTAGTGGTATCTCAGAGTTGTCTTAATTTGCATTTCTCTGATTAATAATGATTTGGAGCATATTTTCATATGGCTATAAATAGTTTTAATTTCTTTGTCTGAGAATAGTCTGTTCATATCCTTTGACCATTTATCAGTTGGAGAATGGCTTGATTTCTTATAAATTAGAGTCAATTCTCTATATATTTTGGAAATGAGCCCTTTATCAGAACCTTTGTAAAAATGTTTTCCCACTTTATTGCTTCCCTTCTAATCTTGTCTGCATTTGTTTGTACAAAAACTTTTCAATTTGATATAATCAAATTTTTCTATTTTGTAATCAATAATGATCTGTAGTTCTTCTGTGGTCATAAATTCCTTCCTTTTCCACAAGTCTGAGAGGTAAACTATCCTATGCTCTTCCAATTTATTTATAATCTCATTCTTTATGCCTATGTCATGAACCCATTTTGACCTTATCTTGGTGTACGGTATTAAGTGTGAGTCAATGCCTAGTTTCTACCATACTAATTTCCAATTTTCCCAGCAATTTTTGTCAAATAATGCATTCTTATCCCCAAAACTGAGGTCTTCAGTTTGTCAAACACTAGATTATTAAAGTTATTGGCTGTTTTGTCTTTTGAACCTAACCTATTCCATTGATCAACTATTCTATTTCTTAGCCAATACCAGATGGTTTTAGTAACCGTTACTTTATAATATAATTTTAGATCTGGTACAGCTAGGCCACCTTCATTTGATTTTTTTTTTCATTAATTCCCTTGAAATTCTTGACCTTTTGTTTTTCATATGAACTTTGTTATTATTTTTCTAGGTCATCAAAATAGTTTTTTGGGAGTCTGATTTGTAATAGATCAGTTTAGGTAGTATTGTCATCTTTATTATATTTGCTCTCCCAATCCAAGAACATTTAATATTTTTCCAGTTGGTTAGATCAGACTTTAATTTGTGTGGAAAGTGTTTTGTAGTTTTGCTCATAAAGTTTTTGATTTTCTCTTGGCAGATAGATTCCTAAATATTTTGTACAATCAGTAGTTACTTTAAATGGAATTTGTCTTTGTAACTCTAACTGTTGGGTTTTGTTAGTGACATATAAGAATGCTGGTGACTTTTGTGGGTTTATTTTGTATCCTGCAACTTTGCTAAAGGTATGGTTTATTTCTAATAACTTTTTAGTAGAATCTCTGGGGTTCTCTAAGTATACCATCATATCATCTGCAAAAAGTGATAATTTGATTTCCTCATTAACTACTCTAATTCCTTTAATCTCTTTTTCAGCTCTTATTGCCAAAGCTAGCATTTCTAATACAATATTGAATAGTAATGATGATAGTGGGCAACCTTGTTTCACTCCTAATCTTACTGGGAACTCAATCCAATTTATCTCCATTACATATGATGCTTACTGACAGTTTTGAGTATATGCTCCTGACTATTTTAAGGAAAAGTCCATTTATTCCTATACTCTCAAGAGTTTTTAATAAGAATGGATGCTGAGTTTTATCAAATGCTTTTTCTGCATCTATTGAGATGATCATATGTTTTTTGTTAATTTGGTTATTAATTTGGCCAATTATACTGATAGTTTTCCTAACATTGAACCAGTCCTGCATTCCTGGTATAAATCCTACTTGATCATGGTGTATTATCCTGGGGATGATTTTCTATAGTCTTTTGCTAATATCTTATTTAAGATTTTAAAATCAATATTCATTAGGGAGATTGGTCTATAATTTTCTTTCTCTGTTTTCAACCTACCTGATTTAGGTATCAGTATCATGTCTGTGTCATAAAACGAATTTGGTAGGACTCTTTCATTGCCTATTTTTTCAAATAGTTTATAAAGCAAAGCAGTTAGCCTATAGCGAGTTGTCTCTATAACTTGTTTAGCCACAGAGATCACCCCTGCCCCTGGTCTGCTCAGGATGCTAGGGAGATATCAACTTTTTAAAAACTTGAGTAAAAAGCAAAAAGAGCTTTGAACATTGATAGTTTTTATGGTGAAAGTGAAGAACAGATTTCAATCCCAGAGGAGACTAAAAGTAGATGGTCTCCAGATGAAGCCCCAAAAGGTAATATAAATTGGTCTCTATCACACAAGGCTCTCCTAGAAAAAAATATAGAACATCTTAAAAGAGAGCTGGAAGAAAAATGTGGAAAGGAACTGAGAACTTTACAACAGGGTTTGGAAAAGAAAATACAGAAATTATCTGAAGAGAATTTATTACAAAATAGTGAAATGGAAAAAAGCATATAACATCTTAAAATAGATTTGACAAAATGGAAAAAGAAAACAACACCATGAAAAACAGAATTTGGAAATGAAAAAAAAATCCACAGAACAAAATAAGTCATTTAAAAATTCAATTGAATAAATACGAAAAGAAAAAAAAAGTAAATGAAAAAATATTCACTAAAAATTAGAACTGAACAAATGGAAATGAATGACTCAATGTGACAATAAGAAATATAAATTGGTCAAGCAAAACCAAAAAGAAAAAAGAAAAAAAAATAGAAGAAAATGTAAAATACATACTTGGGAAAACAACTGACCTGGAAAATAGATCTAGGAGAGACAAGTTAAGGACTATTGGACTTCTGAAAACCATGATGAAAAAAAGAGTCTAGAAATCATCAAACAGAATTGCCCTGATGTCATGGAATCAGAAGGTAAAGTAGCCATTGAAATAATTCACTCAACAACTCCTGAAAGAGACCCCCAAATTAAAATTCGAGGAATATTGTGGATAAATTTCAGAACTATTGGACCAAGGAAAAAAATATTGCAAGCAGCCAGAAAAAAACAATTCACATACCAAAGAGCCACAATAAGGATTACCAAGGATCTAGCAGCTTCCACCTTAAAAGATCAAAATGCCTGGAATCCGATATTCTGAAAGGCAAAGAAACTTAGAATACAGCCAAGGATAAACTACCCAACTAAATTAAGGATTTTTTTTAGTAGGAAAAAAAGATGGACATTCAACAAAACAGATGAATTCCATTTATTTCTGATCAAAAGAGCAGAGCTGAACAAGAAATTTGACTTCCAAATATAAAACTTAAGAGTGCATAAAAGGCAATAAGAAGAGAACTCTTGAGAACTGTATCTCTGTTAGGGAATTCATAGATAGTGCATGTATAATTTGATTTTATTGTTATAATATAAAACAGAAACAAGAGGTGGAAAGGGCATTATACCAGAAAAAGGGATAAGTGGAGGTAAAATGAGGGAAATTAAATCTCACAAAGAGGCAAAAAAAACCCTATAATAATTGAAGGAAAGAAGGCGGGGGGGGGGGGGAATGAACATTATGTGAATCTTAGTCTCTCTTTTTTTTAAAATAACTTTTTATTGATAGAACCCATGCCAGGGTAATTTTTTACAGCATTATCCCTTGCATTCACTTCTGTTCTGATTTTTCCCTCTCCCCCTCCCCACCTCCCCCAGATGGCAAGCAGTCCTTTACATGTTGAATAGGTTACAGTATATCCTAGATACAATATATGTGTGCAGAACCGAACAGTTTTCTTGTTGCACAGGGAGAATTGAATTCAGAAGGTATAAATAACCCGGGAAGAAAAACAAAAATGCAAGCAGTTTATATTCATTTCCCAGTGTTCTTTCTTTGGGTGTAGCTGCTTCTGTCCATTTTTGATCAATTAAAGCTCTCTTTATCGAAGAGATCCACTTCCATCAGAACACATCCTCAAACAGTATTGTTGTTGAGGTATATAATGATCTCCTGGTTCTGCTCATTTCACTCAGCATCAGTTCATGTAAGTCTCACCAGTCCTCTCTGTATTCATCCTGCTGGTCATTCCTTACAGAACATCAGATTTGGCTCAAAGAGAGAATGTTAGATTTATTTTGTTTCACAGAGCAACTTCTCTCACCTTATAGGAAAGTGGGAGGGGAAAGGGGAAAATGGAAGAGGTAGGTTAATAAAAGGGAAAACAGAAATAATAAGAGAAAAGTATAGGAAATGGGGAGGGGCTCTAGAGAGGGAGGGCTGCTTGAGGCAAGTGGTGCTCATAGATAAAATATTGGGGAAGAGGGAAAGGAGAAAAGGAAAGAGAAAAGTATAATTTGGGATAAATAAAATGATAGGAAATACAGAATTAGTAGTTTTAACTGTAAATATGAATGGGGTAAACTCTCCCATAAAGTTGAAGTGGATAGCAGACTAGATTAAAAGCCAGAACCCTACATTATGTTGTTTACAAGAAACACATTTAAAGCAGAGTGATACATACTGAATAAAGGTAAAAGGCTGGAGCAGAATCTATTATGCTTCAGGTGAAGTTAAAAAAGCAGGGGTAGTCAACCTGACCTCAGATCAAGCAAAAGCAAAAATAGATCTAGTTAAAAGAGATAAGGAAGTAAATTATATCTTGCTAAAGGGTACCATAGATAATGAAGCAATATCAATACTAAACATATATGCATGAAGTAGCATAGCATCTATATTCTTTTGCTCATAAAGTTTCTGATTTTCCCTTGGCAGATAGTTTCCTAAATATTTTATACAATCAGTAGTTACTTTAAATGGAATTTCTCTTTGTAATTCTACTGTTGGGTTTTGTTAGTGATATATAAGAATGCTGGTGACTTATGTGGGTTTATTTTGTATTCTGCAACTTTGCTAAAGGTGTGGATTGTTTCTAATAACTTTTTAGTAGAATCTCTGGGGTTCTCTAAGTATACCATCATATCATCAGCAAAGAGTGATAATTTAGTTTCCTCATTGCTTATTCTTATTCCTTTAATCTCTTTCTCAACTCTTATTGCCAAAGCTAGCATTTCTAATACAATATTGAATAGTAATGGTGATAGTGGGCAACCTTGTTTCACTCCTGATCTTATTGGGAATGGTTGCAGTTTGTCCCCGTTACATATGATGCTTACTGCTGGTTTTAAATAGATAGCATCTATATTCTTAAAGGAGAAGTTAAGAGATCTACAAGAAAAATTAGACAGCAAAACTATAATAGAAGAGATCCCAACCTTGTTATCTCAGAACTAGATAAATCAAAACACAAAACAAATAAGAAAGAAGTTAAAGAGGCAAATAGAATATTAGAAAAGTTAGGTATAATAGATCTTTGGAGAAAACTGAACAGAGACTTTCTTCTTAGCAGTTCATGGAACCTATCCAAAATTGACAATATATTAGGACATAAAGGCCTCAAAATTAAATGCAGAAAGGCAGAAATAGTAAATGCATTCTTTTCAGATCATGATGCAATAAAAACTATATTCAACAAAAAGCTAGGGGTAAATAGACCAAAAAATTAATTGTAAACTAAATAATCTCATCCTAAAGAATGAATGGGTGAAACAGCAAATCATTGATACAATTAATAATTTCATCCAAGAGAATGAAAATAATGAGACAACATAACAAAATTTGTGGGACCTAGCCCAAGCAATTATTGGGGAAAATTTTATACATCTAGATGCTTACTTACATAAAATAGAAGAAGAGAAGATCAATGAATTGGGCTTGCAACTAAAAAAGCTAGAAAAAGAACAAATTAAAAACCCCAATGCAATACCAAACCTGAAATTCTAAAAATAAAAGGAGAGGTTAATAAAACAGGGTAAAAAAAAACTATTGAATTAATAAATAAAATTAAGAGTTGGTTTTATGAAAAAAAAACTAACAAAATAGATAAACCTTTAGTTATGTGATTAGAAAAAGGAATGAAAAAAATCAAATTGTTAGTCTCAAAAATGAAAAGGGAGAACTTTCCTCCAATGAAGAGGAAATTAGAGCAACAATTAAGAGTAATTTTGCCCAACTTTAGGTCAAAAAATTTGACAATCTAATTGAAATGAAGGAATACCTACAAAAATATAGATTGCCCAGATTAACAGGAGAGGAAATAAATTTCTTAAATAGTCCCATTTTAGAAAAAGAAATAGAACGAGGTATTAATCAACTCCCTAAGAAAAAGTCTCCAGGGCCAGATGGATTTACATGTGAATTTTACTAAACATTTAAAGAACAACTAACTCCAACACTATATAAAATATTTCAAAAAATAGGGAAAGAATTTCCACAAAACTCCTTTTATGACACAGACATGGTACTGATACCTAAAGCAGATAGGATGAGAATAGAAAAGAAAACTATAGACCATTTTTCTTATGAATATTGATACAAAAATCTTAAATACAATATTAGCAAAGAGATTACAGAAAGTCATCCTCAGGAAAATACACTATGACCAAGTAAGGTTTATTCTAGAAAGACAGGGCTGGTTCAATATTAGGAAAATCATTAGCATAATTGATTAAAGCAATAATCAAACTAACAAAAACCATATGATTACCTCAATAGATACAGAAAAAGCATTGATAAAATCCAACATCCATTTCTATTAAAAAACACTAGAGAGTATAGGAATAAATAGACTTTTCCTTAAAATAGCCAGTAGCATCTATTTAAAACAATCAGCAAGCATCATATGTAATGGGGGTAAACTAGGACCATTCCCAATAAGGTCAGAGGCAAAAAAAAAGTTTGCCCACTATCACCATTACTATTCAATATTTTATTAGAAATTCTAGATTTGGCAAGAAGAGATTATAGGAATTAGAATAGGTAATAAAGAAACCAAATTATCACTCTTTGCAGATGATATGATGGTATACTTAGAGAACCCTAGAGAATCAACTAAAAACATAACAAAGTTACAGGAAACAAAATGAATCCACATAAATCATCAGCATTTTTATATATCATTTTATATATCACAAAATCCAACAGCAAGAGATACAAAAAGAAATTCCATTTAAAATAACTCTTGATTTTGTAAAATATTTGAGAGTTTATCTGCCAAGGAAAAGTCAGGAAATATATGAGCAAAACTATAAAATACTTTCCACACAATAAAGTCAGATCTAAACAACTGGAAAAATATCAAGTGCTCTTGGAGAGGTTGCCCGAATATAATAATAATGACACCACCACCTAAATTAATCTATTTATTTAGTGTTATAACAATCAAACTCCCAAGAATTACTTTACTGACCCAGGAAAAAATAACAACATTCATCTGGAAGAATAGAAAGTCAAGAACTTCAAGTCAATTAACAAAGAAAAAAGCAAATGAAGCTGGCCTAGCTGTACAAGATCAAAAACTATATTATAAAGCATTGGTCCTCAAAACCATTTGGTACTGGTAAGAAATAGAATAAATTGGGTTTATAGGACAAAATAGTCAATAACTATAACAATCTAGGATTTGACAAACCCAAAGACCCCAGATTTTGAGATAAGAACCCACTATTTTAGAAAAACTGCTGAGAAAATTGGCAGAAACTAGGCATTGACCCACACCTAACAACATATACCAGGGGTCCTCAAATTACAGCCCGAGAGCCAGATGCAGCCCACTGAGGACGTTTATGTGGCCCTCCAGGTTATGGCAAAATCAGACCAGAAGTGACATTTGACCTAAACTCGGTCATTGTATTGATAATGTACACTTCTGGTACTGGGCTGAGGCGGGGGAGACAGAGTGTGACGCAATTCCAAGGTGAGGTGAGTTCCCAGGCCCAGGTGTGTGGTGTGGGGAAGGAAGAGAGATGCAGAAGATGGAGAACTGATGGCCCATGGCCTTGTACAGTAATGGCAGCCACCACAACAGACAGGCATGGAGGATGTACAGTGCATGCTGCACATGTCACAGCCACTGCAGGGGTAATTCACTGCAGCAGTGAAGATTGGAAGCAGGAGCCAAAGAGCGGGAGAGAGAGTACGGGAAACGGAAGCATCACAGCGTAGAGGCAGCTTGGAGGAAGTTGGGCATTGCAGTCTGTATGTCTCTGTATGTATGTGTATATATATATATATATATATATATATGTATATATATATATATATATATATATATATATGATGTATTTTACTAATAGCAATTTGGAATTCCTAGGAAATAATGATGTCAAGAAAAAGAAAAAAAATGGACTCGGAGTGTAGGATATTCAAAGAACAGTGGATTTATGATTACTTTTTCATGCACTACAAGGAAAAAGCTGTATGTCTGATATGCCAGAATATAGTATCTGTGTTCAAAAAATATAATTTGCATGGACACTATGAAACAACATAAACATAAATATGATTGGTTGGAGAAGTGAGAAAAGATAAAATATCAAAAGAGAAAAATACATTGACAACTCAACAAAATACTTTTGTGAAGCAGAAGCAGCTAAATATTTCATCACTGCGAGCAAGTTTTCAAGTTGCCAAACTAATAGCATGCACTGGCAGACCATTCGTGGAAGGAGAATTTGTCAAAGAATGCCTTCTTTCTGTTGCCAAAAAGATGTGTCCAGAGAAAGCTGATTTATTTAGTACAGTGAGTCTTACAGGACCTACAATTACATGGAGGATTGAAGAAATGGGATACAATCTGCATCAGCATTTGCAAAACTCCATAAAAAAATTCATATTTTTCCTTGCCACTTGATGAAAACAATGATGTTCATGATTCTGCACAACTTCTAATCTTTATTTGTGGGAGGAATGATTATTTTGAAGTCATAGAAGAGCTTGCTGCACTGCAAAGCATCAAAGGAACAACTAAAGGAGAGGATATCTATGAAAAAGTTTATGAATGGTTTGGAGCTGGACTGGGCTAAACTAGCCAACATGACAACTGATGATGCTCCTAGCATGGTGGGGTCTAAGAAAGGAGTAATTGCTCACATTAACCAAGAGATGGACAAACATAAGCATTCTCATCCAATAGCCATACACTGCCTTATCCACCAACAAGCGCTCTGTAGTAAATCACTGAAGTGGGACTCTGTTATGAAAATTGTGGTATCTTGTGTTAACTTCATTAGAGCTAATGCACTAAATCTTAGACAATTTCAGGAATTTCTGTCTGAGCTAAATGTTGAGTAGGAAGATGTTCTGTATCACACAGCAGTCCATTGGCTGAGTTAAGGGAGAGTTTTGAAACATTTCTATAACTTACTTCCACAGATTACAACTTTTCTGCTTTCAAAAAAACAAAGTACCAGAGCTCAATGATGCAGAATGGAAATGGCACCTTGCCTTTCTGACAGATGTAACAGAGCTACTCAACAATTTCAATATGCAACTTCAAGGAAAGGGGAAACTCATCTGTGATATGCAATCACATGTCAAAGCATTTGAAGTAAAATTAGGCCTCCTCATCAAACAAGTGAAGCAGGAAAACTTCTGCCATCTCCCCACAACTCAAAATCTGTTAGCGGAAAACTGCTGATTGCATTTCCAAACAAAACATGTGTGGATTCACTGGAAAAATTGAAAAAAGGAGTTCCAATTTAGATTTAAAGAGCTTCATCTCCATGAACAGGACATACAGCTTTTCTGTAACCCATTTTCTATTGATATTGAAAATGTGGATAAAATTTATCAAATGGAACTGGCTGAACTGCAGAATTGTGACTCTCTGAAAGATGCATTCAAGTCAAGCAGCCTTCATAATTTCTATGCCTCTCTCCCCTTGGAGACATATCCTCATCTCAGGAACCATGCACTCAAAATGGCAGCTATCTTTGGCAGCACTTATGTCTATGAACAAACTTTTTCTGGAATAAAACATTTGAAATTTCCCAACAGATCAAGACTAACAGATGCACACTTGCATCACTTGTTACAACTAGCAGTGATAAATATGGAACCAGACATTGACCATCTCATTAGTCAAAAGCAGGCCCATAGTTCCCATTGAAATACTGGTAAGTTTGTTGATTTAACTTTACTTCATTTTAAATATTGTATTTGTTCCTGTTTTGTTTCTTCACTTCAAAATAAGATATATGCAGTGTGCATAGGAATTTGTTCATAGTTTTTGTTTTAATACTATAGTCCAGCCCTCCAACAGTCTGAGGGACAGTGAACTGGCCCCCTATTTTGAAAAGTTTGAGGATCCCTGCTGTATAACAAGATCAAGTCAAAATGGGTTCATGATCTAGACATAAAGAATGATGTCATAAGCAAATTAGAAGAACATAAAATAGTTTACCTCTCAGATCTGTAGAAGTGGAAGGAATTTGTGACCAAAGAAGAACTGCAGATCATTATTGATCACAAAATAGATAATTTTGATTATATTAAGTTAAAATGTTTTTGTACAAACAAAACTAATGAAACAAGATTAAAAGGGAAGCAATAAATTGGGAAAATATTTTTACATTTAAATGTTTTGATAAAGACTTAATTTCTAAAATATACATAGAACTGACCCAAATTTATAAGAAGTCAAACCACTCTCCAATTGATAAGTGGTCAAAGAATATGAATAAACAATTTTCAAATGAAGGAATTGAAACTAATTCTAGTCATATGAAAAGGTGCTCTAAATCCCTATTGATCACAGAAATACAAATTACGACAATTCTGAGATATCACTACATACCTCTCAAATTGGCTAAGATGACAGGAAAAAATAATGATAAATATTGGAGGGGATATAGGAAAAGTGGGACACTAATACATTGTTGGTGGAACTGTGAATAGATCCAACCATTTTGGTGAGCAATTTGGAACTATGCTTAAAAAGTTATCAAATTGTGCATACCCTTTTTTCCAGCAATGTTTCTACTGGGCTTATATCCCAAAGAGAGCTTAAAAGAAGGAAAGGACCCACATGTGCAAAAATGTTTCAGCCCTTTTTGTAGTGGCAAGAAACTAGAAACTGAGTGGATGCCATCATTTGGAGAATGACTGAATAAATTATGGTATGTGAATGTTATGGAACATTATTGTTCTGTAAGAAATGACCAACAGAATGATTTCAGAGAGACCTAGAGAGATTCATATGAATTGATGCTAAGTGACATGAGCAAAACCAGGACATCATTATATGTGGCAACAACAAGATTATATGATGATCAAGTCTAATGGACATGGCTCTCTTCAACAATGAGATAATTCAAACCAGTTCCAATTGTTTAGTGATGAAGAGAGACTTCTACACCCAGAGAGAGGACTGTGGGAACTGAGTGTGGTTCACAGAATAGCATTTTCACTCTTTTTGTTGTTATTTGCTTACGTTTTACATTGCTTCTCTTTTTTTTTTTGTCCTGTGGCACAATAATTGTATAAATATATATACATAAATTGGATTAAAAATCTATTTCTACTGTATTTAACATTTATTGGACTACTTGCCATGTAGGGAAGAATATGGGGTAAGGGGTCAAAAATTGGAACACAGGATTTTTCAAGGGCTAATGTTGAAGTATAGACCACTGATTTGAAAAATATCTGCTTCACTTAACTGACTTTCATATGTTCAAACTTTTACTTCTATAGACCTCTGTTTTCTTCCATATCTTCAATCACTGAACAGTCCATTTGAATTTATTTCCTGCCTTGTTACATCAATGCCAAACCCACCTAAATATATGGGTCTTGGTCTTGGTTTCTCTCAAGTTCTCTAATTTGCTCGATATTACCTGGTCTGAAAGTAGATCACTTAGTAGGCACTAATTTATTACTAGGGAGAGAGAACTTTAAAAATTAAAATTGGGGCTTTATTTGGATTTTGAATTTGTTTCAATTGGTGTTCTCTATTAGAATTTTGACAGAGCAACATATCAATTTGAATGAAAATTTTATTATATTATTGAATCTCTTATTTGCAATCTGAATTGATTTTCCATTAATAATAATGGAGGTATTTATGTACTATTCATCTAATGCCCACTTTGCTTCAAATGTATATTTTTAGTCTATGACCATGAAACCATGCAGAATAATTTAATTCATGCAGGAATTACAAGACCTTAGCATTAATCAATCAATCAATCAATCACCAAGTTTTAATGAGTGCATAAAGTCAAGGAGAGGTTGACCAGGTTAGAAGAAAAGAATAGAAATTACATGGAGACAGATTTTAGCAATTACTAATACTGATAAGAATAACAAAAAACAACTATAATAATTTCTATATAGCATTTTAAAGTTTACTAAAAACAAAATTTTCTTATTCAATACTTAAGTAGTCCCATTTTAGGAAAAGAAATTGAACAAGCTATTAATCAACTCTAAAGGCCAGATGGAGTTATAGGTGAATTCTATCAAATATTTAAAGAACAATTAATTACAATACCATGTAAGTTATTTGGAAAATTTGGGTAAGGGGTAGGCCTACCAAATTCTTTTTATGACGCAGATATGATGCTGATACCTAAACCAGATAAAGTCAAAACAGAGAAAGAAAATTATAAACCAATTTCCCTAATGAATATTGATGCAAAAATCTTAGAGAAAATATTATCAAAGAGATTACATAAAGTCTTCCCCAGGAACTACTGACTATGACCAAGTAGGATTTATACCAGGAATGCAGGGCTGGTTCAATATTAGGAAAACAATTAGCATAATTGACTTTATCAATAACCAAACTAACAAAAATTATATGATTATCTCAATAGAAGCAGAAAAAACATTTGATAAAATCCAACACCCATTCCTATTAAAAACACCACAGAGTATAAGAATAAATAGACATTTCCTTTAAATAACAAGTATTATCTATTAAAAACCTTCAACAAATGTTATATATAATAAGGATAAATTAGACTCATTCTTAATAAGATTAGGGATGAAACAAGGTTGCCCACTATCACCATTGCTATTCAATATTGTATTACTCTAGCTTTAGCAATAATAGAACATAAAGAATTAGAGGAATTAGAATTGATATTGAAGAAACGAAATTGTTATTCTATTCAGATGATATGATGGTACACTTAGAGAATTCTAAAGAATCAACTAAAAAGTATAAGAAAAAATTCACAACTTTAGGAAAGTTGCAGGACACAAAATAAATCCAAATAAATCGCCAGCATTTGTATATGTTACCAATAAAGTCCAGCAGTAAGAGACACAAAGAGAAATTCCATTTAAAGTAACTGTAGATAATATACAATATTTGGGAGTCTACTTACCTAGACAAAGTAAAAAATTATATGAACACAACTACAAAACATTTGGAAAAATAATGTTATGAAATGTTATTTTTCTATAAGAAATATTTTTCTTATATTTATATTTATATATATATATTATACATTTTTTGGATTCAGAGGATGATTTCAGAGAGGTCTGGAGAGACTTAAGTGAAATGATGCTATGTGAAGTGAATAGAACTAGGAGAGCATTGTACATAGCCAGAAAGATTATACAAAGGTCAATTCTGATGGATGTGGCTCTTTTCAACAGTGATGTGATTTAGGCCATTTCCAATGCTCCTGTGATGAAGAAAGCCATCTACACCCAGAGAGAGGACTGTGGGAACAGAGTGTATATCACAAAAGAGGATTTTTACTCTTTTTGTTGTTTTTTGCTTTTGTTTTGTTTTTTCTTATTTTTTTCTTTTTGATCTGATTTTTCTTGTGCAACAAGATAATTGTATAAATATGTATACATATATTGGATTTAACATATATTTTAATATGTTTAACATATATTGGATTACTTGCCATATAGGGGAGGGAGTATAGAAAGGAGGAAAAAAATTGGATCACAAGGTTTTGCAAAAGTCAATGTTGAAAAATTATCCATGCATATGTTTTGAAAATAAAAAAAAACTTTAATGAAAAACAAAGATTATAAATTGATCATTAGATCAATTCTGATGAATGTGGCTGTTTTCAACAGTGAGGTGATTCAGGCCAGTTTCAATGTTCTTATGATGAAGAGAGCCATTTGCACACACAAAGAGAATTGTAGTGACTGAGTGTGGATCACAACATGGTATTTTCATTTTTTGTTGTTTGCTTGCATTTTATTTTCTTTCTCATTTTTTTTCTTTTTGATTTGATTTTTCTTGTGAATAATCATGGAAATATGTATATAAGAACTGTACATGTTTAACATATTGAATTATTTGCTTTCCAGCAAAGATGGGGAAAGGGAAAAAATTGAAACACAAAGGTTTGCAAGGGTAAATGTTGAAAATTATCTGTGTATATTTATTGAAAATAAAAAAAATCTCATTTTATCTTGATCATGATTTTAGAGGGAAGATTTTATTATTATTCCTTTTTTATACATGAGGAAATTGAGGCAGACAGATTAAGCAATTTTTTTCCACGGTCTTAGACCTAGCAAATATATGAGGCCAGATTTGATTTCAGCTCTACCAGAAGTTTTATGATTATATGGTCAATTGATCAAGCAATCCATAAACATTAATAAGTTCTTATTTTGTGTTATGTGCCATACTAGATTTGGAGAGTGCAAAGACAAAGGTGAAATAGTTTCCTTCCTTAAGGAATTTATATTCTATAAAGGTAGAAAATATATTCATATCAGTAAGTAGAAAATATCTACAAAAGAAAGGCATGGTAATTTTATATAGATATAGAATGATGATTAATGGACCAGTGTCAGTTTGGAGAAAGATCTCTTTCGATCCCCAGTCCTACATTTTACGAATTCTAAAATCTTGATCTAATAATGATCTCTAATCCTTAGTTCCTTTACTTGTAAATTGTATAATCAGCTCCCCAGAGTTGGTATAAGAAAAGTACTTTATTAATCTTACAGAAATATGAATTGATAAAGATACATAAACATAAAAAGAAAACAGAACAGGAAAAATAAAAATTCCAAAGACAAAGAAAAATAAGCCAGTTGAGGAGAACCAAAGGAAATACTTTCCATTTCATGTTTAATAAGATGAGAAATTCTTCAGGTACCATTTCTAACAAATGTCTTTTGTGCATGTGAAGAGTTAATGATACATTATTAATGACTATGTCTTTCATTTTACCAATCAACCAAATGATAAGTTAAGTATGAAATAAAAATACTATAGAGGTTTAAAATCCATGGATAACATGATAATTTAGAGTGGATAAAAACATGATTCTGGTATCAGTAAATTTGAATTCTACCTCAGATATGTATCTGATACATATTAGTTATATAATCATGCATAAATCTTTTAGTCCTAATTCATGTGCAAATTGGGATAGTAATAGCATCAACTTCACAGATTTTTTTGTGAAAGAAATAATCTATATCTATAAATAGACATCTATATCTATCTAAAATACACTTTTAAAAATAAAATATAAAGCATGATATGCATATATCTACTACTACTGGAATGATCACTGAATTATAGATTTTTGAGAGAGAAAGCTTTAGTCAGTTAGTTACTTTGTATAAACCTGTATTAGTGTGCTATTTCTACCAGTAAAGTAGCTCTTGATTTTCCAGTTACAATGATCTTTTAATACATGACTCATAGAATATCCATCACTTTCTTTGAAAGATTATTACATAATCTACTCAGGATCTTTTCCCATTGCTTTCAACAATTAGTACTCTAATTCTCCATTACTTGTCTGATTATACCAAAAGCTTCATTTTTGTTCCTGGTATTTAAATATCTCCTCTATTTCCTTGGCTAATCTCTATGTGGAATTATTTATTCCTAGATTATTATTTCCAGAGAATATTAAAGATAACATTTCTCATTATCTCTGTTTATTTTTTCATTCCTAAACTTGAGATGTAATTTTGACTTCATGTGTATTAATTTTCTGTTCTGAGCTGTTTATATAACATTGTCTAACATAGCATAATGAAGAATTTCCAATTACATTCTGTTGGTTTTCTTTTCTGGATTGTTTTTAATGTAGTGCAAGCATAAGCCACTATTGACCTGTGTCACATAGACAAGATGCCTTTTGTAACTGAATTTTATTTGTTTGTTTACTAACTTTCTGTCAATTTTGGATCCATGTTTTCTATTCAGATTCTGATATACAGATGAAATAATTTACTAAAATCAGGATGCATTATATTTTAAAGTTTTTCTTTTCTTCATATAGTAAACCTATATGCCTGTCAAGGGATTTTGAGGTCTTTAAAATGTGTGCAGCTAGTTAGGATATCTACATTTTTTGAATGTTTTCAAACTCACACTATACTGGCAAATGAAGCAATTAATCTTGCATTTCAATATCTTTGTTGGAGAAGCAGAAAGAAATCACCAGGACTTGGAATTGAGATCAAGTCCCACTTTGGACGTTTACTAGATGTGTGTTCTTTGGGAAATAATTTACTATCTCTTATCTTCAGTTTCCTTATCTACAAAATGGAATTAATAATGTTTATATCATATAGTAGACAGATTACACTGGAGATTAAATTATATAAGCACATGTAAGACACTTTGTAAAACTTAAAATTCTTTAAATGTTAATCATTATTGTCACACATTATCCCACAATGTGACATGGTTGCGTGTGTGTGTGTGTGTGTGTGTGTGTGTGTGTGGAGAGAGAGAGAGAGAGAAAGAGAGAGAGAGAGAGAGAGAGAGAGAGAGAGAGAGAGAGAGAGAGAGAGAGAAAGAGAAAGAGAGAGAGAGCATGTAGGGAATTAAAAATTCAATTCTTTAATAAATGGAGGACCACCAAGCCTTCTTCTGCCCTGCCACTGAATACTATGGATCATTAGCACTTTTCATTTACCTTGTCTTTGGGCTTTCTTTTTGCCCAAAGGAAAAGAGGGCAAGGAATAGAGGACTCACTTGCTCTGAAGCTGCATTTTTCTGTATATGTTGTTTCCCTCAAATAGAATGTGAGCTTATTGAAAGTAGTATTTGTCCTATTTTTCTCTCTGTATTTCCAGTACTGTTTGACACATTTTGTTGTTTAATTTTTTCTGACTTGTATAACTCTTCATGACCTAATTTGAGGTTTCCTTGACAGAAATACTGGAGTGATTTGCTGTTTCCTTCTCTAGCTCATTTTACAAATGACAAAATTGAGACAAAGATACTTAACTAACTTGCCCAATTTCACATAGCTAGTTTCTGGGGCCATATTTGAACTCAGTTCTTCCTGACTTTAGGCCTGACATTCTATCCACTGTGCCATCTAGCTGCCAAATTTGACACACTGGAAATATTTAACAAATATTTCTTTACTTCACTTCATCTATTAACACATGCTATATATTTTTAGAAGATTTAGTTATGAATAGAATCCCTGCCCACTCTTTACTAACAAA
Source organism: Antechinus flavipes (assembly GCF_016432865.1). Classification (NCBI taxonomy): domain Eukaryota; kingdom Metazoa; phylum Chordata; class Mammalia; order Dasyuromorphia; family Dasyuridae; genus Antechinus; species Antechinus flavipes. The sequence goes on from NC_067401.1 coordinate 390,288,548, forward strand.
TTATTTGCACTGAGCCTCCGAGGAAGGGCAGATTATAGATTAGCTCTATCTAAGAACCTAATTTTTCTCCAACATTATATGCAGATCAACTCGAACATCCTCTTCTCTAAGAGAATAAGATAATATAAGTCAAATACAATAGACAGTTATCAAATAAAAGGTATAACTTCTGTGGTGTATATTTCTTATTACTTCAACATCTCACTAAACCACTGAGGTCAGATTTTTCAGAAAGACCTTTACTGAAAAGTCTCTTTATGTCTGACTGAACACTCACGAAGCTTTAGGGATGAATAGGAACTTTGAGGTCATTTTTTCCAACTTCCCATTCCAAAAGAGAACCTCTTCCATCACATCATCCATAACCATCAAGCTTTGAATGTTTCTCCAGACAGGCAACTCAAACTTCATAAAGGAGGCCATTCAAGTTTTTGAATAGCTCCAATTTAGAAAATCTTAGTCTTAATGTCAGAAGGAAATTTAGATGTCATCTAGTTCAATCTCTTATTCAATGAATAAATCCTTTCTACGGTATTCCTATAACCTCTGCTTAAATCCTTTCAATGATAGAGACATTAGTACCTCAAAGGAGTATTTACTACCCTTAAAAGAGTACATTTGGACAATTCAAATTCTTTATTAAATTAAGTCAAAGTCTGAATTTCTTTAACTTATATCAGTTGTTACTTGTAATTATAGTAAATGTTGAATTTTCTTCCAGCATGTTAGCACTTCAAATATTTGAAACCAATCATGTTTGTATTAAGCTTTTTATCTCCAGATATCCTCAATTCGTTTAACTGGTTCTCACATTATAATTTTGAGATTTTTTCAACCAACTTGATTCTACCCTATAAAATATCTCCCTTAAATATGGAACTTAGAATTTCAAGAAATGCTTCTTCATGAGTAATCTGAGAAATTCATAATCTCTCCTTTTTTTGTCAATTATTTCATACCAGATTATATTAGCATTCTAGGCAGCCATGTCAAGTTCTTGATTCATAATGGGTTTCTAGGATCAGGAAAATAGTTGCAATTGCTAATAGCCCTATCAAAGACATTGGTTTCCCTTCTGCTCTGAAGCTGAGTGTAAGGAGCATATAAAATCAAGGAGAACCCAGGTTTCTAGACTTCATAGACATGAGAAACTTGCTCAATAGAAACTCTAGTTTACTACTTTTCATTAATTAGCTTATTGTGGATTGTTGTTCTCTTTTAAGATGAAGAGGTTGATAAACTTTTCCAGAACTCTTTTATATTTCTGAATCTAATCTCACCAACTTTTAGAGATATCTTCTTTCATTCTTCAATATTTTGGTGGCTCAAAGTCTCATCAATTTTGGCATTTGTTCCTCCAGTACATATCATCACCTTTCATGCTTTCTCATCCTCAATGATTCCTATCCATATCCTTCCATAGATCCTTCCCAGAGGATATAACCAATGTGGGATATAGGGGACATATGTATGATAGGTGTAATGTAGAGTGTACATCTCTAAGCCTGTTAAATTTTGTGAATACCCGTGGACCATATGGTCTGTCCAACATTTCAATCTTGCTATAAAAATAGCTCATCCCTTTTACTAATTATACAATTGTTAATAATATCCTTTATGGGTCTGCTTAAAGAATTACTGTAAATATTCTATAAAGTGTCAGTGGTAGAAAATTAAATCTCCTTTTGTTAGAAATTTTATTTCTGATTATCTAAATTATATATGTGTGTATGTATGTAATATGTGTATGTACTATAGAAATATTGATATTTCTTTATCTTTCTATTTATCCATCTATTGATGTGTAGAACATGGATTTATCTGCAGTTCCTTCCTTGGATTCTTTTTTTAAATGAATTATTAAGAATAGCTACCTCTATTTTTCTCACATTGTAACACATTCTATGACACAATGATTTTCAGAATGCTCACAGGGATCCTTGAGAGTCCTCAAGACTCTTTCAATGAGCCCACTAGATGAAAACTATTTTCCTAATAAGATTAAGATACTTTGATAGATATAACCTACATAAGCCCATATGTTAATGATTTTTAAGAGGGGCAAGGATGCTGAGACCAAATGTTAAGAACTGTTGCCATTAGCATCTGTTATGATATTTGTGCATGTATATATCTATTATATGTTTAATTGTATATACACTTAAACATACATGTATATGTAGAATATTGTATGTATACACATATATATGCATGTGTAACATATATAATATATGATTTGTATATTTGCATGTGCAAGTATGTATATAGTCTATTGCTACACTTTCCCTTTCTTTTCAATTTAAAACCCTTCACATTATTTTGCAAGACTCTAGGCAAACATATTTTTAACCAGGTCTTCCTAGGTTCACACTTAGTCAAGAAATACTAGCTTCTAGCTTTTGAGTTGTGATCTAGAAATCCTAATATTTTTTTCTCAGATATCATTTTTAATAGGATTTATTTACAACCCCCCTCTCTCTTTAGAAGTCTTTACCTCAATTGATAACAATGATACATGTATCTCAAACATCTTCAATTTCTTTCATAGGACTTCATAATCCCCATTTTTTAAAAATGAAATTGTCCCTTACATGATAGCTGTAGAGAGAGTTATATTGAAGGAGGGACAATAAGCTCATATGAAACTTTGTGGCAAACTTGTCAAATTGTGGAGTCTGGTTACTTGAATGACTTTCCTTGCAAAATGCAAATAGCATTTTCTCTTTGTTGCATGAAACCAAGGAAAACCTTGTCCACTTGACAAGCTGCTTAGGATCTTGGACACAAAATAAGGAGAGGGTACACCATTAATTTAGGGGGGAAAAATAAACAAAGTCTTTTTTTTTTCATTGTCAATGATAATTCTTAACCATGAGACACTGTATCTTTCACTTTTGAAACTCTTCTTTAATACTAGGCATACCTTTCTTAGAAATTGCAGGACTTTTGATACCATGTATCCCTAATTTTGTCTATAGGCAGTTGACATTTTTGAACATGAGTGAAAAATCTTTTTACATATTCCTATTTCATCTTTTTAGAGTTTGTTCACACTAATGACTTGCCAAGACCTTTTTCAAAAAGGATTCAGTTCTCACCCTTTTTACTGAGTCCCTTCTAGATAATAGTCAGCTACAAATCAGTTAGGCTTGCCATTTATGTCTTCATTTAAGACATCGATGAGAACATTGGTAATGGCATGGCATATTATATGATCTATGACAATACCATGTGGCAAATGACTAGAGATATTCCTCTGAAGTTATCTATATGCACTGTTTTCCAACAATAATATTTCTGTCCTTTATACATTTGATTTTTTTGAACCTTAAAACTTTAAACACATGTCCATTAAATTAAGTATTACTTTTTATCCATCCTCTTTCCTAAGATCTTTCTGAATTTTAATTGTCCTAACCACAATAAATTTCAAATGCCAGATGGAGATATGCTGTTTACTTTTCTCAGAAGTTCTAATCTCTTAATTGTATATGATTTTTCAAAGTAAAATTTTCCTGGATTATTAAACACATTAACTAATTGCAGAATACCTTTATTCCATGATTATCATATCTTCCTATTTGCATTTATTATAATTTTCTAATACTATTTGTGACAGTTTTTCCTCTTTCTTAATGATAGGATTAATTTTATTAATGACATTTAACTTCAACAATTGCAACTATTCATGGAATGAATATCATATTTCATCTCAATAATTAGTAGGTGTATTTTTTCTATTGAAATTTGCTCTTTTTCCAGGTATGTTTATCTAAATTAAACTCACCTTTTTGTCAATAAATTTGCATACATGCTAATGTGTTCATTAAGATTTAACTATTTTAAATGTTTTCTCTTCTCAGCTCTCAGTGATCTCATCATCATCATCAACACAACCAAAACTTGATAACACACCATAGAAATCATAGTTTTGTAGGACATATGGAAAGTATCAGGATAAACATAGAACCTCTACTCAAGAAACTCATAATATATATGAAATAAAATAATTAAGAAAGTACCCAATATTTAATTTTATGTTTATGCCAGGAATTTGTGAATTTTAAAAATGGTAATAACTATTTCATCATAATTATTCTCCAGTGTGATCCTGAATTTTTTATTTTTTACCTTTAAAATGTTGGCTGAGAAGGGCCCCATTGGTTTTATCATACTGCTAAATGGAGATTTAAAAATTAGGAACCATTGATTATAAAGCACCCAAGCAGTACCATCTGAAATGTTCATGTGAGTTAGCTCATGATATGTTTAGAAACACAGATTATTAGCAATGGGAAGATTCTTGGAGATCATCTTAATCTTACACCCCATCTTTAACCCCATCAGTTTATAGATAAGGAAAAAGATTTAAAGAATCACAAAATGGTAGAATTTGGACTCAGATACACATCTTCAGTACATTGCCTTTTTACCTCATCTTGTCTTGTGTGTATTCAGAAAGATTTCTATAGTGGAGGTAGGTTCAGACTATACTTAAGTAATAGGAATAATTCATTTGAAGGCATAGATAGAGCCAGAAGTCTTGTGATCAATTCTGTATGTCTCTTCTTACTTGTGTAATCTCAGACAAATCATAGAATCTCCTGGTCCTCTGTTACCTTATCTGTAAAATAAAAGATCAGGAAGGAGAGAAGGAGTTGGATTTAATCATTTCTAAGATCCTTTCCAGCTTTCAAAATCAATGAAAGCATAAATATATGTGATTACAGGTCTGCATCAGCTCCAGGAAAAAGTCTTTAGTACTGGAAATCAATAGAAGAATGTACAGCTATTAGTGTAATTATATTACTCATGGATCACAGTTTGAGCTGTCAAATGTCTAGAACAAAATTCTCTGAAGATTTTCATGGGGGGAAGCAGTCTTCCCAATCCATAGAAGTTGAATAGTTTTCTCTTCTATATCTCCAGTAATTATTTGTTGTTTTGTATGTTTGTTTCAAAAAATGGATGTGTTCAATGATTCAATTCAATTCCATATATGTTTATTATTGTGTTCTCTATGTGCTGGATACTAGAGACAGAAGCCAAAAGTAAATGAGAATAATTCCTGCCTTCAAGAACTTGTCCATTAACCAACTGTTAATTGAAAAATTAACTGTTGTTCATTTGTTAATGAACAAATTAAAATCTGCTAACTAATTGGATATAGTCTACAAAGTGAAGTATGTAGTTATTTACCCTTCAGAAGACATTATGGCAAGATAGAATTAGATTAATATCTATCATAGGATCATAGATTTAGAGCTAGAATAGATATTAGAATCATATTGTTAATTCCCTCATTTCAAAAATGAGGAAACTGAAGTTTCAAGATGTTGTCACTTCAATATCTTTGGGATAATTTTGGGGGCTCTTTACATGTAGGTTCTTAATATATTATTATGAGCTCTCTGTTATTAAGAACTTAGTAACATAGAAAAGATTTTAAAAAACCAAGATTGTTCAAGTTCATTTCATAGTTACTTCCTGAGTTGGTGACTGATTAGGCAGCTTGTTTTCCTAAGTCCGGCTGACAGTGTGGAATGCTTTGGTAGGTGACTGGAAATGAGGGACAATTCCTTTTGGCAGAGGCTCATATTTACAGTTTTTACTGGAGGGTAGCCAGCCAGGAAGCCAGATCAGGGCAGATTCAAGGAACAGGCAATATAGGAAACACACATGAAATTACTACCATGACTTGCCTTCAAAGTATTGTTCTAATTGTCTAAAAATATACAAACATATTTTACTGAAGTGATTTCATCCATTTGGGGATTTCCTCCCAAGCCACATCAATACTATAAAAAAAAAATGACCACCACTCAGCAACAACCCACTCTAAAGCTTTACCAAAGCTTTTCATAAATGTGTATGTGTTTGGCTGGTCAAATGTGGTGGAAAATTAGTCCTAGGTTTTGAGTGCTGGACAATCATTTTCCTAGGACACAATATATCATTTCTATGCTTTATTTATAATGCAATATGCCTTTTTTCTTAAACCTAATAAATATTTATTAAATAGATCTATTTGTGTCTATTTCTATCACCTACCTATCTGGGTATATAGGTATTTATTTAGGCATTTATATAGATTTCTAGCTATCTGTCTATCTTAGTTTAAACATAGAACATAGACCAAGGAGGTTGCAAAATATTATAGCTTCCCTTTTAGGGGAGACCCACTTTGAAGGATATTTTCAATTCCTGGGACAAGGAGCTGGTGTCCTCGAGTGATTTCTGCTCTGCTTTTCTTGGATGCTATTGCTTTGGGGTTATCTATTATCTGCAAGATCAATTGTTTCTCACATGCTATTGAAATAGATCATCTCATGATGGAGGCAGAGCTGACACAATGCTATACAAAAGGCATTTGGTCCAGTGGCATACAACATGTGGTTTGTCCTCTCTGACTACCAACTTCATTAAATTTCTTTGTGGTAGGTAGTTCAGTGAAATCAATAGGGCATTCGACTGGACTTCTTACTGAGTAGAGGACATAAATTATTGGCAATGGCTACTTTTCTGCTAACCAAAAAGAGTTATATAGTAACAATAGGACTAACATGTAGCTTCAAATTTTGTTCTTAAAATTCAGCTCACTGTTTAACAAAAAAAAAAGTGCTTTCTCAGAAACACTCTTAAATTGCTCTTCCATTCTGCTTCTACTCTCAGGAAAATGACTAATAGACCAAAGTAAAATAGATAAATGTGGACTTTTTAGTTCCTTCTTATGATGAATGTTGCCTAAGGTTGAGCAATCAGGTAAAGAAAAGCTAAGAAAATGTAATGCAGCAGCGTGGAACTGGAAATATAATGAACATGCTAAATTCTCCAAGGCCAGGACACAAAACCTAAATGAAGTAGAAGAAGGACCTCACCTCCCCTCCCCTCCCCCCCAGGCCATTATGGAAGGTTATGCAATAAGAAGAATGGATAGTATAATGGATAAGGCACTGGATGGTGGTAGGTCTGGAGGCTAGGTTGCTGGTCCTTATTATGTCAATAATAACCTTTATGACTTTGAACAATTAATTTCACGTCTCTGGATCTGGGATTTTATCTGCAATGATGTTATTGGATTATTAGGCTATGAGGTCTATAGAAGTTCAAAAATACTAATGTTCTAATTTTCTAATGCTAATTCTAATTAAGTATCTGCTTAATGGTTTTGGATTATGTTTGGCTATGATTATGCCACTTATTGAATACCTCAAGTGACCAATGAAGTCATGTAATCCCTAAGAGCTACTGGCCACTATCTCAGACTATTTTACAGAGAGGCTCCTGACATCAATGGAATTGATAGGATCTCATGAAAATTTGAACTCTGAAATCATAATTCCAATATAATTATTCATGAAGAACAAAATAGCATTAGCAATATTGGGGAGAAAATCAGAATTTGTATTAATTATGTAGATTAATATTCTAAATAGGTCTGAGATCACATAGTGATATGCCCTCCTGATTTGTTTTGACATAACTTAGTTTTTTTCTAATTCAAAATAACTTATTTTTTCTGTTTCAGAGATATTTTAGAATAGAACAAGAATTTTTACAATTTTATTCTGTCCTGTGCCATTTTGTAATCATAATATTGAAGCAGGGGTGAATTTGAACCTTTCTATAATACTTGAAAATATAAACCCTAGATCTTTACTCAAGATATTACTGGAAATTATAAGTAGATCAAAAGTTAGTATCCATAAAAAGCAGCTTTGAAGTTTGTTGAAAAATTTTTAAGCTTGTAAAAATTGTTCTCAGTACACTGAAATTCCATTGGCTTCATCTGTCTTTATTAATCTCAGTGTTTCACTTCCTTGGCAGGATCACTTTCCTCCACATAACTATTTAGGTTTAGAAAGACAAAGATATAACAAGAACAAATTCAAAATTAGGCATCTATATTTTTATTTCATTTATTATTATTATTATTATTATTATTACTTTTTATTTACAAAACATATGCATGGGTAATTTTTCAACATTGACCTTGCAAAACCTTCTGTTCCAAACTCCCCTCCTTCTTTCAACCCCTTCCCCTCAATGGCGGATAGTTCCAATACATGTTAAATAAGTTAAAGTATATGTTAAATCCAATATAAGACATCTATATTTTTTAACAGAACAAAACAAAACTTTTTTTTTTTTATGAAAGAGCTTTTTATAACAATAAGATTTGGGATTTCAAGGAAAATAAATCACACCTCTCCCAAAATTGATTCAAGTAGAGATTTTATTGAATGATGCACAAATCATTTAGGTATGCACATACACAAGAAAAATAAGAGGCAGACATATATCTGTGGTGTAACTCATTTCCACCCACTGATACTTAATTAATTTATTATTGAAGAAGAGGTTTTAACAAGCAAGAAATGAGAAGACAGAGAATTGAGTCTCTCTTCTCTCATTTAGCAGAAGATATTTTCTTGATCTCAGCAAAATTATAAGATTGAATGTCTTATTGGTGTCATTGGTAGCAATGCCCCGACAAGGATATTGGCTGATTTAGAAACTGAAGACATCCCAAAGAGAAAATAGACATACAAAGGAAAAACAGCTTTAGGATTCTACAAAGTTACCAATCTTTAGAACCCAGAAGAGAATTATACCTCAGGGGAACTTCAAGAAACTAGACAAAAGATGAAAAGGGCTTTCATCCAACCAGGGGTTGTGAGTTACCCTTTGCTTATGTGCATTTTTTAATCCTAATCCTACTTCCCCAAAACTCTATATCCCTAGGAGAGTGAGTCCCAGATTTGGGGAGGGGGGATACTGTACCAACTATTATGATATTGTATTAGTAAATATCCCTTTCTAATATCTAATGATTTCTCTCTGACTGGAATTCAATGGGATGCACACTGGATCGAGGTTGCAAATGAAACAAACACACAGAACCAAACAAAATAAATTCCTGCATTATTAGCCCACATAGTCTTCCTGTAATGTCACTTACCTTTTTATGTATACACTGAGTGCATATTTTCAGGGTCTCTACTTTGAAAACCTCTTTACTAAGGGATAGTGGAATTATGATTTCTCTCAAAGAAAAAAATCTGCATGTCTATGTAAATATTTTAAGGCAGAAAACAGGGAAAAAAGAAGAAAGCCATGATAAGTCACAACCTACATTAATAAGGTGGTGAATAATTCAGAATTGGCATTATTTTCCGTCTGTGTGGAATGCATTTGTATTTATCATTGTTACATTTATCAGCATTCCAAAGTGCTCCAGGTACAGCAGATGCTTTCTTCTTTCCTATGGAAAATTAATATTTTTATTAAAATCCAGTACCAAATAGTAGAGAGAGCATTTGCTCTCTACCTGGTTTATTTTTTCTTTGTATTATCATATTTTGTTATTTAAGTGAGAGGAGGTTGTAAAGAAGAGGGGAAAACATTATTCAGTATATTTGAGTTAAAGGGTTTACTCTACCATTATCCCAACATGATTTTGAGCGTTACTTTATATCTCTGAACCTAGTTTTCAGATATGAAAAAAGGGGATTTAATTGGATGTAGCCTAATTCTTTCTATCTGAAAGATGTTTTGAAAAATCTGAATAAATTTCAAGAAGCAACTTATGAAAATACACAGAAAAATATTTTTCCTCTTTAGCAAAGACATTATTAAATAAATGCATGAGAGCTGGAGTGTTATATGGATAGAAGGTGACCTTGGAGTACTGATCAGGAAGGCATGAGTCAGTCCACTATCATTTTTTTAAGCACTGCATTGTACAAAGCACTGAGCTGGTCAATAGTTAATAATATACAAACAAATAGATAAACAAACAAGGGAAAAACAAAATGAACCAAAAAACCCTTCATATATATGCATGTATATGTGTGTATATACACAAACACACACATCTTTAGTCTGTGTGACTCGGGAAATTCTTAACTTCTCAGTATCCCAGGTAACCCTTTAAACCTGTAAGTTGCAGAATGTTTGCCTCACTGGGAGTCTTATGCACCAATGCCCCACTTAGCTGCCTATAAAGGGGAGCTACCCTGCCTTTTAGGCAGCTAGGTGATGTGGTATTCAAATCTGGCCTCAGACATTTACTATAATCCTGGGTAAGTCACATTACCTTATTTGCCTCACTTTATTTATAAAATGAATTGGAGAAGTAAATAACTAATTACTCCAGAATCTTTGCCAAAACCCCCTAAAAGGTCACAAAATGCTGAATATGACTAAGTATTTCTTACTTATATTAGTATTTCTTCTAATACTAGTATTTCTTCTTTTATAGTAAATATAAAAATGTTTTAAAAAATTCTTTAGGGCATGGACCCACACTTAACACCATATACCAAGATAAGATCAAAATGGGTCCATGACCTAGGCATAAAGAACGAGATTATAAATAAATTAGAGGAACATAGAATAGTTTATCTCTCAGACTTGTGGAGGAGAAAGAAATTTGTGACCAAAGATGAACTAGAGACCATTACTGATCACAAAATAGAAAATTTTGATTACATCAAATTAAAAAGCCTTTGTACAAACAAAACTAATGCAAACAAGATTAGAAGGGAAGCAACAAACTGGGAAAACATCTTCACAGTTAAAGGTTCTGATAAAGGCCTCATTTCCAAAATATATAGAGAACTGACTCAAATTTATAAGAAATCAAGCCATTCTCCAATTGATAAATGGTCAAAGGATATGAACAGACAATTTTCAGAGGATGAAATTGAAACTATTACCACTCATATGAAAGTGTTCCAAATCATTATTGATCAGAAAAATGCAAATTAAGACAACTCTGAGATACCACTACACACCTGTCAGATTGGCTAAGATGACAGGAAAAAATAATGATGAATGTTGGAGGGGATGCGGGAAAACTGGGACACTAATGCATTGTTGGTGGAGTTGTGAACGAATCCAACCATTCTGAAGAGCAATCTGGAATTATGCCCCAAAAATTATCAAATTGTGCATACCCTTTGATCCAGCAGTGTTTCTATTGGGCTTATATCCCAAAGAAATACTAAAGAAGGGAAAGGGACCTGTATGTGCCAAAATGTTTGTAGCAGCCCTATTTGCAGTGGCTAGAAACTGGAAAATGAATGGATGCCCATCAATTGGAGAATGGCTGGGTAAATTATGGTATATGAATGTTATGGAATATTATTGTTCTGTAAGAAATGACCAGCAGGATGAATACAGAGAGGACTGGCGAGACTTACATGAACTGATGCTAAGTGAAATGAGCAGAACCAGGAGATCATTATACACTTCGACAACGATATTGTATGAGGACATATTTTGATGGAAGTGGATTTCTTTGACAAAGAGACCTAACTGAGTTTCAATTGATAAATGATGGACAAAAGCAGCTACACCCAAAGAAAGAACACGGGGAAATGAATGTGAACTATCTGCATTTTTGTTTTTCTTCCCGGGTTATTTATACCTTCTGAATCCAATTCTCCCTGTGCAATAAGAGAACTGTTCGGTTCTGCAAACATATATTGTATCTAGGATATACTGCAACATATCCAACATATAAAGGACTGCTTGCCATCTAGGGGAGGGGGTGGAGGGAGGGAGGGGGAAAAATTGGAACAGAAACGAGTGCAAAGGATAATGTTGTAAAAAAAAATTACCCTGGCATGGATTCTGTCAATATAAAGTAATTATTAAATAAAAATTAAAAAAATAAAATAAAATAAATTCTTTAGGGAGCAGCTCCTGCATGTCTATGCACTCTCTTGCTCTACTTTATCAAGTATTGTTTGGAAAGAGTAATATGGGACTTGTAACAATGCTGTTATATAAACATGTATATTTCAAGACCATTATTTTCTTGGACTTCAGTCCCTCAGCTACAATAATGTGGACCTTTCTTTCTCCCTCCCTCTTTTCCTGATCCTGTTCATTTCACTTTGCAACAGTTCATGTAAATTTCTCCAGGCCTCTCTGAAATCATCCTGCTGGTGGTTTCTTATAGAACAATAATATTCCATAACATTCATATACTATATCTTATTCAGCCATTCTCCAACTGATGGGCATCCCCTCAGTTTCCACTATAAGAAGGGGAGCCACAAATATTTTTGCGTATCTTGGTCCCTTTCTCTCCTTTAAGATGTCTTTGGGATATAAGCCAGTAGAAATACTGTTGGATCCAAGGTATACACAGTTTGATAACTTTTTGAGCATAGTTCCAAATTGCTCTCCAGATGGCTGGATCCATTCACAGTTCCACAAACAATGTATTGGTGTCCCAGTTTTCCCACATCCCCTCCAACATTTGTTATTATCTTTTCCTGTCATCTTAGTCAATCTTAGAGGCATGTAGCAGTATCTCAGAGTTGTCTTAATTTGCATTTCTCTGAAGCATCTTTTCATATGATTAGAAATGGTGTCAATTTCTTCATCTGAAAATTGTTGTTCATATCCTTTGACTACTTATCAATTGGAGAAGGGCTTAAATTTTTATAAATCTGAATCAATTCTGTACATATTTTAGAAATATTTTATCAAAATCTTTGAGTGAAAAAATATTTCCCAGTTTATTGATTCCCTTCTAATCTTGTCTACATTAGTTTTGCTTGTATAAAAACGTTTTAACTTAATATAATCAAAATTTTCTATTTGGCGTTCAATTATGAGTTTCAGTTTTTCTATGGCCACAAATTCCTTCCTTCTTCACAGACCTGAGAGATAAACTATCCTATGTTCTTCTAATTTGCTTATAATATCATTCTTTATGTCTAAATCATGAACCCATTTCGACCTTATCTTAATATATCATGTTAGATGTGAGCTTATTTTCTGCCATATTAATTTTTTTTTATTTTCCCAGCAGTTTTTGTCAAATAGTGAGTTCTTATTCCAAAAGCTTGTGTCTTTGGGTTTGTCAAACACTAGATTGCTATAGTTATTGACTATTTTGTCCTATGAATTTAACCTATTCAACTGATTGAATATTTTATTTCTTACCAGTACCAAGTGGTATTAATGACTACTGTTTATAATATAATTTTAGATCTGGCACAGGTAGACCATCTTCACTGCCATTTTTTTCATTAAATCCCTTGAAATCTTTAACTTTTGTTCTTCCAGATGAATATTGTTATTATTATTATTTTTTTAGTTCTTTAAATAATTTCTTGGGAATTTGATTGGTATGGCACTAAATTTAAGCAGTATTATCACTTTTATTATATTTGCTCAACATACACATGAGCACTTGATATTTTCCCAAATGATTAGATCTGACTTTGTGTGGAAAGTGTTTTGTAGTTATGTTCATATAGTTCTTGACTTTCCCTTGACAGGTAGATTCCCCAATATTATATTTTACCATATTCTTTCCATTTTCACACTAAGGTTATCAGGAAGCAAGGTGTATATTAACTTAGCTTAGAACGAATGTTCTTTATTTATGTCAATAAATTTGATAATGTAAGTGAAATGGATGAATATCTACAAAAATATAGATTGACCAGGTTAACTGTTGTTTTAAATGAAATTTCTCTTTGTATCTCTTGCTGCTGGACTTTATTATTAATATATAAAAATGCTAATGATTTATGTGGATTTATTTTATATCCTACAACTTTGCTTAAGTTATGAATTGTTTCAAATAGTTTTTCAGTTAATTCTGTAGGATTCTCCAAGAATACCATCATATTACCTACAAAGAGTGATAATTTAGTTCCCTCATTACCTACTCTAATTCCTTTAATCTCTTTTTCTTCTCTTTTTGTGAAAGCTAGAATTTCTTATAAAATATTGAATAGTAATGGTGATACCAGGCAACTTTGTTTCCCCTCTGATCTTATTGGGAATGGTTCTAATTTGTCCTCATTACATAATGATGCTTGCTGATGATTTTAAATAGATGCTATTGATCATTTTAGGGAAAAGTCCATTTATTCCTACATTCTTTAGTGTTTTTTTTTTTTAAATAGGAATGGGTGTTGGGTTTTATCAAATACTTTTTTTGTATCTATTGAGATAATCATATGATTTTTGTTAGTTTGGTTATTGATATAGTTAATTATGCTAATAGGATTTTTAATATTTTTTAAATAACTTTTTATTGATAGAGCCCATGCCTAGGTAATTTGTTTTTATAACACTATCCCTTGCACTCATTTCTGTTCCAACTTTCCCCCTCCCTCCTTTCACCTCCTCCCGCAGATGGCAAGCATAGGCTTTTAAATATTGAATCAGCCCTGCATTCCTGATATAAATCCTACTTGGTCAGTGTATTATCCTGGCGATGACATTCTGTAATCTCATTGCTAATATTTTATTTAAGATTTTTGCATGGATATTCATTAGGGAAATTGGTCTATAATTTTCTTTCTCTGTTTTTTCCCTACCTGGTTTTGGTATCAGACTGTGTCATAAAAGGAATTTGGTAGGACTCCTTCTTTCCCTATTTTTTCAAATAGTTTATATAGTTTTGGAATTGTTCTTTAAATGTTTGGTAGAAGTCACATGTAAATCCATCTGGCCTTGGAGATTTTTTCTTAGGGAACTGATTAATAGCTTATTCTATTTCTTTTTCTAAAAATAGGACTATTTAAAAATTTATTTCTCTTCTGTTAACCTGGTCAATCTATATTTTTGTAGATATTCATCCATTTCACTTAGATTATCAAATTTATTGACATAAATAAAGAACATTCATTCTAAGCTAAGTTAATATACATCTTGCTTCCTAATGATCTTAGTGTGAAAATGGAAAGAGTATAGTAAAATATGTTTGAAATAGAAGTCTGGATTAAGAAATTTTGAAAAAGATCAAGAACTTCTAGACTACTCTGAAATTTCATATGTGCATATCATGAATACTTTCTATAAGTTACCAAAAATGAGACATAACAAGGACCACTTAACATTAAAGAAAAGAAATTGTCTTAAAAGTAGACAACAAAATAGAACAGAAAACAACTTCTGACTGACATAAGAATAATTTATAAGATATTTTATTTATAAATAATTTTATTTATTTATAATTTTATATATAATTAATAATTTCATTTATAATTTTTTAATAGTTATGTGAAGCATAAGCTTACAGTAATTAAAGTATCCAAAGCAACACCAAATTAGAAAAAAAGGATAATTATGAGGAGACATGGAAGCAATTACAAAGGCAACAATTTGACTTATTCAAACTCTTGATTTTTCAAAAATGAAATTCATAAAGAGTTAATAATAATATGAATTATTGCCATTTCCTATTAAAATTTAATCAATACATGTGAATTATCATAAAAAACACAAGAGTCCACAAACTTCTTTATTAAATGAAAAATTGATCCCCTTGCCAAGAATTGAAGACAAAACAATTAATGGCAACACTAGTATGAAATATAGTCATTGATAAAACATAACAGCATGGGTGATGGAAAATTATAATTAGATTCCCAGACAAAATCACCAGGAGGGGAAAAGGACTGGTTAAGTCTGTGGAGGGCATGATAATATCCCCAACTAAACCTATTCATTCCCCCCAAAATTTATAGATGTATATAGAAAGAGAGCAACTAAGAACTGAAATTAAAAAAAAAATTCAGTATTTCCATAACGAAAACTTGCATAATTAACACTGGAATAAGTACATCTGGGTTCTAGTATCTCAATCCAATGGACAATATAACAATATAAAAAAATAGAAGTACACTAGAGAATAAGCTTCATTTCCTGTGCTACCTTGATCAAGTCACTTAAATCTAGATCTCTGTTCTTTTCAGTTCAAAATAAAGTTGTTGACAATTATAATTCCTTTCAAATCTAAATCTATGGGTGAATGAATAAATAGTAATTTACTGGATTTTTATTATGAACAAAATACTGTGCTGAATGTTAGAAACACAGAAAGTCTGATACCTTCTTCTTGGTGATATTTTAGAAAGGATATCGGGAAAGGAATTTATTATTCACTTATAGGTAGGACTAGATAGATTCTAAGGATACTTCCAATTCTGAGACTCTTGGATTCTGGGAAGATGAGAGATTTAGATATAGATATAGAACTTTTGGATAGTTGACAATTTTTATAAGGTTTCTGAAATCTTAACCTTGAAGAACAACATGACTCTTCTACTCCCAATTGCAAGAAGTTTATTCTTTCCATGAAACAAATTAAATTCTGTTCAAGAAGAGAATTTGAGTGGTAGGCAAAAGTAGAGCCATCCTTCCTCTTTAAAATGAAGGATCATATAAAGAGAGCTAGCCTAACACAGTTTAAGTGCTAGAATAGCCTTAGATTTCATATTCATGATCATGTGACTATTAATCAATCAACTGGCATTTATTAAGTATCTACTAAAGTTTAAAGGTTCTACCAGAAACCATTCAAGTTCCATAGTAAAAAAAAAAATATTAGATTCTCAGAAAAGAAGTTGGAAAAGAAGAGGAGGATCTCAAGGAAAATGAAATTCAAAAGTATTTAATTATGATTGTTGCTTCTGACTTAGCAAGATATTTACCAGTTTTATTATTTTATTTGCCAGTTTTTAAATGCAGAGGAAGGAGTTGGTGCTCTGTTTTGTAATCTGTTTTGGATTTATTTTGGTAAGACTACATTCTTCCTTGGCCCTTCTAGAAGCATGAGTCTCCACTTCAGGTTTTGAAGCACTTTATATTATTCTCTATATTCACTATGGTTGTTTTAGGTAGTCAATAATGTAACTCACAACAATGATTCTGATATCATTTAATCTATATAGCTAAACTATCAAAGAGATATATAAATAAAATGACAAAAGTATTTAATTAAGAAAAACAAAATAGTAAAACCCTCTGGTCCCCATACAAATGGGAACAATTTCCTACGTTCAGGAAAGTTAAATTTGAAATCCCTCTGTTTCTCTAATTGGCACACACAGTTAACTCCATAGTTTAAGATACCTTGCAATAAACGTTTTGAACATTATGATTTCCTTAGATGGGTAGGATGAAAGATAGCCAAGATCTGTCACCATTATCTCTAGACTTCTTAAGATAACACCATAAGAGATTGGAGACAACATAGCCCTACTATTCTTTGCTGCCTCTTCTGTCTTCCAATCTAATTAGAGTCCTTCCTGCTATTTCTAATACATAATTAATCTATATCTAACTTCCATGCATTTTCACATAACTATTTTTTTATTAAGGATTGCCCTCTCAATAGAGGTTTACAAAAGAAAAATTACTTATATATATTATTCAACAGACAATTCCTTTTATCAATTAGAATAGTATTGAAGTTCCATAATTGTACGTTTCTAGGGACCTGGCTCAAGTTTTTCCACTTATCCTGACATGAATTGAAGGAGAAAGTAGTTTAGTTATCTCAGGTCTATAGAACTAGTTTTATGAGTAGCTTTGGAAACTTTCTGACATTTGATTTTTTAAAGAGGGAATTAGAAGAAATCATGTATGATGCCTCTCGTTTCCCTTTCTTCTTGTTAAATTTGTTATAACATTGAAACATCCAAGCAACCCTGAGAAGCTTACTATACTTCAGCACAAAAACAAGCCACCAATTGAATGTTTTCTTATACTTATTTTAAAAATAATTCTAATGCTAGTTTCAGTGTGATTTACGGGATTTAGCCCACTCCTAGATGAGAAACAAATCAAACTTTTGCATTGTGATATTTGAAGAGTTTTACTTTGAGGAAATGCTTCATTTTCATTTATCTTTTTTCATTTTGATTTTAATTAGCCTCAAAGTCAATGAATATGTAAAACATTCTTTTACTGGAAATATTTTAAAGTATTTTTTCAACTTTGATGTTAAGTTCTAGCTTGCTCTAAATGCCAAGTGCCTAGTCATAGATTGAAGTATCTAATGTAGCAACTTTTAACCAGCTCACTTTTTCTCTGAGAAGGAGCAATCAAAAAGCTGCAAAGACTTAAAGGGAGAGTAGTAACATAAAACCCATAAAACCCCTAGATTCTTGAAGGCATTGTCAACAGAACTCGGGGTTTGGACAAATTGATTCGAATCTACACTAAAATGCAAATAATTCATACACAAGTCTAACAACCTGTCATTCTTCCAGTCTAAGTTCTGAAAGATTCATCATGAAGTTGTCTATCAAGTAATACAATTTTTGGACACTACTTCAATATTTAAAAGTTATGCTTTTGCTACCCTTCACTGACAAAGATTATTACTTTCTAATGCTAAGTTAGTGGTCTTTAAGCATTGCTGTACGTGAAGAATATATTATTCTGTTGCCAACTTGGCTATGCACCTTTTGAATTTCATAAGGATGAACTTTGAAGGATCAACCCACAATTTGTCACTGGAACATACTTGAAACTTCCCTAAAATTTAAAAAAGTAGACTTCATATTCTACCAACTCAGTGTTCAGTAATCCATAGTAAGTGAACTTGATATATCATACCTTAAGTAGAGCCCGCAGCTGGCCATGAAAATGTCTTCTAAGTAAGATCAGAAGATCACATAGACAAATAAGGCAATATTGATACTACCATGTTATTATACCATCTCCATTTCTATTTCCTTTGCTATTTTTCTCTATTTATATCTACATTCATAAGCACAAAATATGTATTCACACACATATATACAATGTATTTTGAATAAGCATTAGCGTTATATATTATGTGTAGGCAAACTTCACATGCAAATATATGTTATAATAAATTATTTTAAACAAGCTATTTGCAATATTTTGCATATAATCTTTTTTTATGGCTTTCTGGAAATATTCATGCTTATTGATGATTATCTATTTAAAAAAAATAGAGTGCCAAATGTCTGAGAATACCAGAATACTTTTTGTGTGACTCCAGACAAGTTACTTTATTGCTCTCAGACTCAGTTTCTTCATCTATAAAAGGGGAATAATATCACCTATCTCACCAAGTTGTTTTAAGGATTAAATGAAATAATCGATGTAAAGTGTTTGCAAAACTTTAAAGTTCCATATAAATGCTATCATCATCATCATCAATTCAGCAACTTTGCTCTGTTAAGGGGGCAATTGAATTGATGAAATGATAGCTTTTGGAGGAGTATTTGATGTCTGAGCTTTGATGTTAAGTCTTTAACTGAACATGACAAAGTCTACCAGCATATTAGATAGAAAAAAATCATGTATTATATCAAATCAGATACTCATAGATGTAATCTATTTTCTTAGGGTACACTCTCCAATGCTTGGTTTGCCTGATAAAAGAAGACAGGCAAACCTTTTTCAAGTTGTGTATCAGGTACATTACTCAGCTTAGTGGGCTAGTGGGAAGCCCTTTTGTAAAATTCTCTTAGGAATTAATTATCTAAACAGTATTGTACAGTTAATTCATACAATCTACTATAAGAAAACAGAATGAGTAATGCATGAGTAGATCATAGTTTATGTGGAAAAGATTTAGGATTTATATTTTAAGATAACAAGTTCACCAGGAGTCTACAATATCATGTCAGCCAAAAATGTAAGGCAATCTAAGTACTAGTGAAAAAAACAAAAACAAAATGTCCAGCAGGAAGGAGGTAATTAGTCCTCTTGTACTCTGTATTGATCAGGCTACAACCAGAGGATTGTGTACAATTTTAGGTACTTTTTAAAAAAATTAATTTTAAAAAATGACAGTAATTTCAACAAAATAATAATATAAATGTCCTGTTTGGTACCTAAAACAATAACATTTAAAAACAACTTAAGAATAATAAGGTATAGTCTTCATAACAACTCTATAAGGAGGGTGGCATAAATATTATAATTCTTTGTTTACAGATGAGAAAATTCATACTGATAAAAGTAAAGTGGCCGGTTACAACTTTACATTTTAAGGAAAAGATTCACAAGACTGAATGTATTCAAATGAGAGTCACCTTAATGCAGAGAGCACATAGAGGAACAATGACTGACAGTTTATTAGGCTAACAATAAGAAAAAGGCTTGAGAATTATTTTTGAAAAAATATCAGTGCTTTATCATCAGCAAATGTTGCCTGCCACATGGCTAGGATGATGGAATTAGAATTCAATTTAGGGTGAGATTATGATTTTCAAGTAAGACAGAACCAGGGTTATTCTAGAGACTATTTCTTCATTTTTCAGGGCTAAGTAAGTTTAGAAACCAGAGAGAAAGCCAAATGTACAATGAAACTTAATGACACCAAAGATTTTATTATTGTTATAATTCTATAGAAATAATGCTCTGTAAAAAATAGTCATTGATACAACTTAGGTATTTTCAGAAGAAGAAAAGGTAAGAAAAGGAAAGGTCAAAGGAAAGGATGAAATCATTCCTGTGGACATTTAGTCCTCACTTCCTTTGATCACAATATTAAAAAACAAAACAAAACAAAACAAAAAAAAAAAAAAACTTAAAAAAGCTTCAGGCAGAACACCAGTAGAGGGCACTAAAAAACCTGTGCATGAAAGAATGCTGTTCCGAACTAAGAAAGGCAGAGTTACATTTAATTACAATCAAACTTTGCCCCCGCCCCCCAAAACAACCTACTGATATGAATGGAGAAAAAAAAAAAGCTTTTGAATTTTGAAAAAAGAGCTAAATATTTTCATTGAGAGTAATTATACTGCTAATGAATAAATAGATCTAATTTTTCCCTTTGAATTTCTGAAATTATGGACTTCTTGCTGGAATGCCCCAGAATGTTGTCAGAATCACAACATTACACTTGAGAGCATCTATTCTTAATAGTTAAGAAAAAAATATATTAGAGATGTTTCAGGTTGTACAGGGATAGGTGTCCAGCTTACCAAATGTCACTGAGACCTCCTGAAAAAATTCCTCCATTTCAGAAATGTTTGAATGCCCTTCAATACAGAATAAATAATTTTAGTGTCAAAGAGATGAGATATAATTTGCAGTCATTGGGAGAAAACTATTTTTTATTGAATACTTTTAAATTATTTATCATTATCATTTCATCAAAATCAGAATTTTTAATTTTTGATTTCTGTGTTGAAGAGGCTTTTTTGGAAAGCTGTAGTAATCTTTGCAGTAGAAAGACTATGATTTTACTGTGACTTAATTTTAAATTAAAATAATATCAGCAACTTTTAGGTCTTTAAAAAAAAACAGGCAATAATTGGAACAGGCATATAGCCTTGCCATTATCTTTGTTTTCATTATTTTGACTACTTATACTTAACTATTTGGCTTTTGAATTAGGAATGGAATCAGGAATACAGTAACAAAATGCCAATGGAGAGAGCAGATGCAACCGATCATTGCATTTTTTTTCTTGGAGAAAAATCCATTTTTTACCTATCGAGCAACTGCAATGTCGGATCCTGGAATGTTAACACATTAATATCCAATGATGGAATCCCAAAAGGACAATATATCACTCGATGTGAGTCAAATCTTGTTTGGTGAGTCACCTCGATGGATGTAATTCAAGCATTTCTGAAATCGAGGAATGTTTTCAGTAGGCCTCAGTGACATTTGGTATGCTGCACATCTATCCTTGTACAACCTGAAAGAATTAATCAGTTTCTAAGAGGAATGATTTATGTTCAGAGAGTGTTCCTTCAATTAACTCTTGCCCAGTAGGTTGATTATTCGCCAGGATCAGAAAAGCTAAGAGAGGTGTCTTCAACAAGGCACTGAATAGTTTCTCTATGAGAAAGACTGAAAGAGAGAGAGAGAGAGAGAGAGAGAGAGAGAGGAGATGAGAGACAGACAGAGAGACACAGAGACACACAGAGAGAGACAAAGACAGAAAAGAAGAAGAAGAAGAAGAAGAAGAAGAAGAAGAAGAAGAAGAAGAAGAAGAAGAAGAAGAAGAAGAAGAAGAAGAAGAAGAAGAAGAAGAAGAAGAGAAGAAGAAGAAGAAGAAGAAGAAGAAGAAAGAAAGGAAAAGAGAGGGAGGAAAAGAGAGGGAGGGAAAGAAGGAGAAAGGAAAAGAGGGAGAGAGAGATAGAGGAGGAAGGGATAAAGGGAGGAAGAGAAAGAGGGAAGGGGAGGGAAGGAAGGAGGGAGACACAGAGAGATATACAGAGAGGCACAGTCAAAGAGACAGAGATAGAGAAACAGAGACAGACATACACACAGAGACAGAGACAGACAGAGACAAAGAGTGAGACAGAGAGAGAGACATAGAGACAGAGACAAAGACACACACACACACACTGACAGAGAATGCAGAAATAAATTGTGTGACAGTGAGTTAATTATATTTACAAAAATTCTGTACTTTTCCTTCTTAAATAGCTTTAGTAGCATTCTGGATTATACTGGAATTATAACATAGTAGTGGGAGGTAGCAGGTTTGTAGCTAGAAAAGATCTTAGAGGTCTTCTCTCCTGTTTTAAAGATGAGGGATCTGAAGCATAGAAATGGGAGTTATCTGCTCAAAGTCACAGATTTAGAGGCTAGATTCTTATACATCAAATGTTATTCCTTCCCTGAGAATGACAGAACTTCATTCCCATTGTAACATCTTTATGTGACTATAATTTCTTCATTCTTTGAGGAATTAAATGAGAAAAATGGAATCAACCTAAACATTCATTTTGCCTA
Organism: Antechinus flavipes; assembly: GCF_016432865.1. Taxonomy (NCBI): domain Eukaryota; kingdom Metazoa; phylum Chordata; class Mammalia; order Dasyuromorphia; family Dasyuridae; genus Antechinus; species Antechinus flavipes. Next base: position 390,311,051 of record NC_067401.1, read on the forward strand.
ACCTTTTTATAGTATGCCAATAATAGAAAAGGACAGTTTAAAGCTTTCTGCCTCTGGATGGCAGTAACTCCCGCTTAAATGTTGTTGACCCATGACTACACTATCCTAGAAAAAGGGATTTCCTTCTTTTGTCGTGCTGCCCAAAGGAAACACTAATTTTATTCATTCTGGGATATGCACACAGATACACACACATACACATTTTTTAAACCCCAATTTGAAAACTAAGTATAAATGAGGAATCTGTTTAATGTTAAGAGGAACTGACATAAATTCCAGGCTAAAAGGGAAATGAAGAAGCAAGGATCTGATTTTTGAAGGAAAAAAAGGCATATGGATATTTCCATATGTTTATATGTGATTCGTTTTTCCTTTTACATAAATTAGCAAATGCTGCTGAGCCAGCCACATTCCTCACCTTGGGACCATGAGGCAATGCAAAGGATCTAGGAATATATCCAGGGCTTGGGAATAAAAATGTCGACTGCTAAAATAATGTGCTCTAGGTAATAGAGTCCATCTGGATTTTCCAACTGTGACTTTCCATAGAAATGGAAAATTAAAGAGCTTAAACATTAAATAAAATGAAGCACATGCATGGCAAATGGAGTTCATGGAACACTCCAACCCCAGTGGCTACTGCAAGACATAATAACCTGACATTAAAATGAAGCAAGCTAGGGCACTGGCAGAGAATGAACTGAGCCCTCAGTCTTACTTGGAACTCAGTCTCACTAGGATTAGCTTTTCCATGAGAATTCAAGGTTAGTTGGAAGTGATAAATAAGCATAAAAATCTCTTGCATGCAATATATTATAGAGGCATGTTCACTTTTGTTACTTAACTTCAGAGACTGGCTTTGAGGGTTGTACAATAACTACTGACAGATATGTTTAATTTAGTTTATTTCTAATGATATTAAGGCATGTTAGGTTTTAGAATTCAGAAAAAAGAATATGAGCCTAGTGATTCTGGCTAATAAGATCTTATCCTACTCAAAACTATCATGGGCATGATTTTATCTGCTCTTCATAACATTCTATGTTAATTTTAAAATAATAATTAGCATTAGAAACACTTTTTAAGATTTGCAAAGCCTTTTCTAATTATTACCTTATTTTATAATCATAACACTGGGAGGTAGGTGCTATCTCTGAAGGAAAACAGTTTTCCTTTGAACTAATTATGACTATTCTGAGCTGCTCATCCAATTTTGTTTATGTTTTTTATTTCCCTATGAAAATTTATTTATCTTCCCTATGAAAATTTATTTCCCTATGTAATAAAAATGATCTCACCCCTATGTGTATATTGTTATTTATAGATGATATGTGTATACTACTGCTTTGGACAGTAATTCCATAATTATAAGATATAAAACTAGACATTAAAAAGGATGAGATATTGATGAAATAAAATTTGATCCTCCAGTCAGTAGAGAGCCTCTGGAGTTTGTTAAGTAGGGCACATATGTATTAATCTGAAATTAGTAGGAGTTTGTTAAGATGAGGTCAAACTTTTAATTTAGGAAAATAATTTTGTCAACTGAGTGGTAGATGGATTGGAATGGGGAGAAACTTGAGTCAGAGAGACTAATTAAAAAGTTATGGCAATAGTTCAGAGAAGAGGTGATGAGAGACTTTGCTAAGATGGTAGCTTGTGAGTAGAGAAAAGGGACAGATGTTTTGAAGGAAGAAATGACAAATTTTAGTAGATGATTAGATATGTGAAGTGAACAAAGAGATTCAAGAAGAAATTTTCTTTTGCCTTTTTTTAGAAATTAGGGTGCTTAGGAATAAAACATTGGATATCAGATTTCATTGATATATTTATTGATTAATTATGCCAATTTCCCTCTCTTTTTCATATTTTTTTCCTTTTTGTATTTCTCCTATGGTCTTTTTTAATAGCTTTTTATTTACAAGATATATGCATGGGTAATTTTTCAGCATTGACTCTTGCAAAACCTTCTGTTCCAACTTTTCCTCTCCTCCCCCACTCCCATTCCCCTAGATGGCAGGTAGACAAATATATGTTAAATATGTTAAAGTATGTGTTAAAAACAATATATGTATACTGCTGCACAAGAAAAATCGGACTAGAATAAGGTAAAAATAACCTGAGAAGGAAATAAAAAATGCAAGCAGACAAAAACACAGGGTGTGGAAATGCTATGTTGTGGTTCATACTCATTTCCCAGAGTTCTTTTGTTGGGTGTAACTGGTTCTCTTCATTACTGAACAAATGGAACTTATTTGGTTCATCTCATTGTTGGAAAGAGCCATGTTATAGTCTTTTTTTTTTTTTTTTTTTTTTAGATATGAGTTAAGATAGGCCAAAGGTAAGGACTAAGTGGGAAATTGAAGCAATGTAAAAAACAAACAAAAAATTAATACAAATATTATTTTTTTACATTGTCAGTATACTGACAGATTTACAGCCCTACCCTCTTTCCCTCTGCCCTGCCCCATCAAAAGATGTCAACTTTTCCAAGTAAATTGTAAGCTCTGTGAGGTCAGCTGTTATAACATATATCTTTTTTATTTTCCCAGTGCTTGAATATAGTAGGTATTCAATAAGACATTCAGGATATCGGTGCCTTATTCCTGTATTTATTGATTAGGTCAACATTTATTCAATTAATGTAACAAACAGTTCATGAGTTCCTATTCTTTGCAAGTCACTGAGCTGGACAAGAAGCATACAAATATAGAAATGAAATCCTGCCTACCTTCAAGGTACTAGTAAACATGTAATACATATTGTCGATTCTTCTCAGAAGGACACAGCATGTGCACAGATAAATAAATATAAGATCACTTCAAAAAAAAGCAAGCATCCAGTAGAGGTATCAGGAAAGATACCAAAGTAAGAATATGAGCTGAGTCTTGAAGGAAAGTAAGCATTTTAAGAGGCAGATGTAAAGAATTCCTTCCAAGGATATATTGTATACATAGTGCAATGTCATCATTTAAAGACAATGAATGGCAGCACATGTTGTTTGCAAGAATTATGGCAAGAGGTTTGAAGTAATTCCCTGATTGGATGCTCTCCCAAATACCTATGGATTATTTCATGGACATTTCAGACTAATATACATATGCAAATATATCCAACATAACTACCATAACGTTAATATTACCTTGCAAATTTCCATGCATTCATACAAGAGTACTGACTGAGACTGTAATTTCATTGGTATAGGGAACTCCCAAGTGAAGACATTTCCTCTACACACACACTTCAACACCTTCTCTGCTACTTAGATTTTAGATGCATAGAGAATTATGAGTTTAAATGACCTGGCAAGGACTGACAATGTCTAGATGTGTCAGAAGTGAGACTTGAACCAGTGGGTTTTTCTGGATCTCCATCTATTTCCATGCTGCTTCTTGCATTTATACTAGATGCTAGATGAAAATTGACATATCTTATCAGAGTTCCAGTATTTGTCACCAAGACTAGAATTGCCGGAGATGCTTGCCTGTGCAAAGGCAGAAAGAGGAAAGAATATCACCTAGCTGCCCTAATCATCTATTTGCTTCCAAAAACTCATAAGTAAAGGACTAAGCTATTCTGAGCATTGTAATTATTTAAACTAATTACAAGAAAGCTAAAAAGGAAGATGTTATACACCCCCAGAGAAGTATGCAAAGTATGAATATGTATACATGCATATATATACACACATCTATATGACTGAATGCATATTTATTTATCTATCTACCTATCTATCATCTTTGTGTCAAATAATGACCTTATCAAGTTTGAGGTGATGAGAGAGATAGGTAGGGACTTAAAACGAAAGCCCCAAATTAATATAATTATTTTTTTTGAAAAAATAAAGTTCAAAACTATAAACTAAAAAAAAAAATAAAACAAAGGGCAAAATCTAATCCCAGATACTTATATTTTAACAAAGTAGAACCAAGTTTGTTAATAAACAAATAAAAAAACTCATATGATCACACTGAATACATTACATTCATGTATATGGATTCATGATGATACTCCTATGATGCCTCTTACTGTCTGCCAGTAGTTTAGTATGTTCATGTTTGGATGAGTATATGCATATTTGCAACCTGTATCTTTTGATGTTTCAAACTTCATTTCAAGAGTCTGACCCATTTTAAAGGACTGGTCATTTTGAGATGAAAAGTCACTTGCCTTGTCATCAATATAAATCTATTCCTAACATCTGTTCCTATGGTCTGTTCTGGCTCCACTTTTTTTCTCAAATCTATTTGAAAATCTTTATTCTAGTGGAAATGTAGGTGGATGTGGGAAAGAGAATAAGGGTGTTGATATTAGCTTTCCTATGAAGAGTTAGAAGGTAATGAGGGATGGTGATTAATGAGGATATTGCTATTTATGACAAATCAGTCAGCCTCCTAACATTGGTGGAGAGTGAAAGATAGCAAAGGTCTTCAATTGCATATGTAATGTATTGTCACTATAAGGTAATTTTATTTTTTTAATTCACTGAACATTCATAAGGCATTTACCTTACTTGTAAAATAGCATAAAATTAATGCAACTTTGCAGAATGAAAATCCCTCTTCGAAATTCACTGTGATGATAATAGACATTGCTGAAGTTGTAACAAAATGACATTGTGGTTTTAGATGTTACTTAACTTTTCTGGGGCTCACTTTCCTTAATTATGAAAATGAGCAAATTAAATTAGATGATTTTTAAAGTCCCCTTCTAGCTGGATACTTCTGCACACTGGTCCTCAGTAAGAAGTAACTGTTGGAGTGTAGTGGACAGACCTGGAGTCAAGACAACTTGAGTTCAAATTTAGCTTCAGACATTTACTATCTTTATGGTGCTATGCAAGTCATACACCTCTATTTGCCTTTGTTTCTTATCTCTGTAAAATGTTGCGAAGGTAAACTGATAAAATTATTTAAAGGCTTTGCAAAACCTTGAAGCACATAGTATAAATTGATAAAGGAGCTTTAATCAAATAATTTTGCTATTTTACTAATTGTATAATTGGTGCTGTCCATAAAGTACTTGTATGATAACAGTTCTCTGCTATAGAAATGGTACCGTATATTTTTATTAGATCTTACTGTTCACATTTTTTTCACCTGTGTCAGACTCTTTGTAACCCCACTATTGGAGTGATTTGTCATTTTCTTTTGTAGTTCATTTTACAGATGAGGAAACAAAGGCAAACATGCTTAAATGGCTTGTCCAGAGTCATATAGCCAATAAGTGCCTGAGGTCAGATTTGAACTCAGGAAGATGAGTTTTCCTATCTCCAGATCTGGCATTCTGTGCACTGAGCCACCTAGATGCCCATTTATTTTATATTTATTTCTTTATATTAAGTATCATTATCTGCATTTGTAATACTTAATAGAATGAACTCAGAGAGTTTTAACAGTAATAAAATATGTCCTCCCCCTGAAAATCCCAAACCAAACCAAACCAAACCAGACCAAAAAGCTACCAGAAAATTGCTTTTATCTTGACTCATAACATACTCTCTGCTTATTTCTACTTTTTAGATTCCCTATCTTCTTTTAAGGTTCATCTCAGGTTCACCAAACTTTGTCATGGATCCTTCAAATATTTCCTTAAAATTTTATGTTTTCCTTTCAAATATTCCTACCTCACTTTATCTGACCTCTCTTTTGCTCTTTTCACCTCTAGCTTGTATTATATTAGTCTTTGTTGTTTCTCCACAATTTAATGTAATTTTCTCTAGGACAAAGACTGGTTTTTGCTTCTGGTTCATATTAGGTATTTTGTAAATGTTTGCTTATCTGACTTGAACTCTATCATTGAGCAAAAACTTGTCTCAGTGGTTTGCATTCAGATCTCAGTGACAGAATGTGAACTTTTCTCAAACTGGATTCCTTAAGTGTTAGTGGTGAGCTACCTTAACAATCAACTCTCTTATGCTAAGGCAATGCAGGCTAACTTTAATACCAACCAAATACAAGATTCTTTACTATTTTTGTGGAATGGACAAGTTTAGCAGTCTGTCAAAGTATGTGGACCCTTTTTATTTTTATTTTTGAAAGCTTTTTATTTTAAAAAACATATTCATGGATAATTTTTCAATGTTGACACTAGCATAGCCTTGTGTTTCAGATTTTCTCCTCCTTCCCCCCAGGCCCTTCCCTAGATGGCAAGCAATCCATATATGTTATACATATTAAAATATATGTTAAATCCTATATGTGTAAATATATTTATACAATTCTCTTGTTGCATAAGAAAAATCAGATCAAAAAGGAAAGAAAACAAGTAAGAAAACAAAATACAAGACACTGATAAAAAGAGTAAAAGTGTTATGTTGTGATATTGTGATGTTGTGATCCACACACAGTGCTCTCTCTGGGTGTAGACGGCTTTCTTCATCACAAAATTATTGGAACTGGCATCAGTCATCTCATTGTTGGAAAGAGTCATGTTCATCAGAATTGATGGTCCTATAATATTGTTGTTGCCAAGAATAATGTTTTTAAATAAATGAAATAATTCATATTGGATTACAAAGGAAAGAAAATATAGTGAAAGACTTAGGAAATATAATTTATTTATTTTTTATAATAGCTTCTTTTTTGTTAGGAAGACTTTATTTTTTATTTTTAAAATAATAACTTTTTTTATTTTTCAACATATATACAAAGATAATTTTCAAAATTATCCCCAGCAGAATCTTGTTTTCCATATTTTTCCCTCTCTCCTCTGCTTCTTCCTCCCCTACATAGCAAGTAATCCAATGTAGTTAAATATGTGCAATTCTTCTAAACATATTTCCACATTTATCATGTTGCACAAGAAAAATTAGATCAAAGGGGGGAAAATGAGAAAAAAATAAGCAAGTAAACAACAACAACAAAAAAGGTGAAAATACTATGTGGTGATCCACATTCAGTATCCATAGTCCTCTTTTTTTCCCTGAGGCAATTGGGGTTAAGTAACTTGCCCAGAGTTATATATCTAGGAAGTGTTAAGTGTCTGAGACCAGATTTGAACTCATGTAGTCCTTCAGAGCTGGTACTCTATCCTCTGCACTATCTAGTAGCCTCCGATAATCCTCTTTCTGAATGCAGGTGGCTCTCTCCATCACAAGATTATTGGAATTGCCCTGAATTACCTCATTGTTGAAAAGAGCCAGGACTAACACACTTGATCATCACATAATCTTGTTGTTGTGTACAAAGTTTTCTTGCTTCTATTTACTTAGCATCAGTTCATGTAAGTCTCTCTAAGCCTTTCTGAAATCATTTTCTTTCTGCTGATCATTTCTAATAGAACAATAATATTCCATTATATTCATATCTCATAATTTATTCAACAATTTCTCAACTGATGGGCATCCACTAAGTTTCTAGTTCCTTGCCACTACTTGCTGCTATGAACATTTTTGCACATGTGGGTTCTTTCTCCTTTTTATGATCTCTTTGGGATACAGACATAGTAAAAATACTGCTGGATGGAAGGGTATGCACAGTTTGAAAGCCCTTTGGGCATAGTTCTAAATTGCTCTTCAGAATTGTTGGATCAGTTCACAACTCCACTAACTATTAGCATTTTCCCAATCTCCTCCAACATATAAAATATAACTTTAAAAAATGCATGGACTCAAGGTTGAGAATCCCTGCTGTAATCATCCAAGTATAATTGAGATAGTAATTCCATGAGTAAAACCCACATGTTTAATTTAACATCAGCTAACCTGAAAATTAATAATTCTAACATAAATTCTCTCAAGAATCATAAAAAGTGGGCTGAGATCAAGTCTAAATGTCCTTCAAGTCCTGAAGATTTGCTCTTGAGGATTGTCTCTTCCTTGCCCTAATGTGGGTTGGTGAAAACTGACCAAAATTTATTATAATTTTGTTGTTTTTCATTGAGTTATAGCAGTTGTGTACAACTCTTTATGATTGCACTTGGGATTTCCTTGGAAAAAATACTAAATACTAAAGTGACTTGCTTTTGGAGCTATGCTCAAAAAGTTATCAAACTGTGCATACCCTTTGACTCAGCAAGGTTTCTACTGGGCTTATATCCCAAAGAAATCTTAAAGCAGGGCAAGGGATCTGTATGTGCAAGAATGTTTGTGGCAGCCTTTTTTGTAGTGGCAAAAAATTGGAAACTGAGTGGCTGCCCATCAATTGAAGAATGGCTGAATAAATTATGGTATACGAATGTTATGGAATATTATTGTTCTATAAGGAACTATCAGCAGGATGATTTCAGAGAGGCCTGAAGAGACTTACATGAACTGATGCTAAGTGAAATGAGCAGAAGCAGGACATCACTGTAAATGGCAACATCAATATCATATGACAATCAATTCTGATGAACATGACTTTTTCCAACAATGAGATGATTGATGCTAGTTCCAATGATCTCATGATGAAGAAAGCCATCTACACCCAGAGAGAGGATTGTGGGAACTGAATGTAGACCACAACATAGAATTTCACTCTCTCTCTTGATATTTGATTACATTTTGTTTTATTTCTCAGGTTTTTTTTTCCCTTCTTGATCCTATTTTTCTTATATAGCAAGATAACTGTAAAAATATGTATACATATATTAGATTTCACATATATTTTAACATATTTAACATGTATTGGACTGCCTGCCATCTAGGGGAAGAGATAAGGGGAAGGAGGAGAAAATTTGGAACAGAAAGTTTTGTAAGTGACAATGTTGAAAAATCACATATGCATATGTTTTGCAAATAAAAACTTTAATAAAATAAAAAAGTAGAGTGACTTGATATTTCCTTCTCTGGCTCATTTTACAGATGACTCCTCCTAACTTTAACCCTGGTACTCTGTCCATTTTGCCACTTACCTGCCCTAAATCTATTTTAATTAGCTAAGGATTCTTAATGGATAATCAGAAAATCTACCTTGTCCTCAAATCATCAAAGTGACACTCATAGAGGAGAGAGTTATTTGTGAAGGACTAATTTTAATGCAACTGGTATTGAGCCCTCCCAAAGAACATTTACACAGTCATTTACTTCCTTCTTCACCCTCTTCTAATAATTTTATATGTGGCTCTTTACCAATGGAGATTTTTAAAAAGGATCTAAATATGAAGAATCTTTCTAAACACATTCACAGCATTTTTATTGAAAGCATTGAAGTTAATTGAATTGTACTGAACCCTTAAAAGTCACAAAGTGACAAGGTTTGCTTGACAGGCTGTGAGCGATTATTTCCTGTCCCTCTGATTAATTTGGTCAATTAGTAGCAAATAGGGATGTCACAAGTAGAAAGGGTAATGAGAGTCATCATAAATGTGAGAGCAAGATTGAGGGCGACCTTGTCACAATAGGGGTCTTTTGTAGAAAGATAGGATAGGGAAAGGACCAAGAGCATGCTTGCTCCCTTCTGAAGATAGTTTCTTTGTTCAGAACCACAAACTTACTCATATAAAAATGAGAATATTTTTCATCTGGTCATAGATATGTTCATGAGGTAATAACAATAAAGTTAGAAATATACTTAACATTAGTGTATTTATAAACATCATGAGATTTGTAAAATATCTTATGAATGACATTTTTTTTTGACCCGCAACAATAACTCTGTGAATTAAATGTTTTAGAAGAGTTAGGTATTACTGCAAAACAAGTAGACAACAAATAATATTCCCACTTTACAGATAAAGAAATGAATGCTCAGAGAGATTAAATTGCTCATTTAATAAATAATTCTGAATAATAAATTTCTGAAATGAGAGTCATATCTAAGTCCTCCCGCTCTCTATACCCTTCACTGTGCTATCTTTCATACTGATATCCATATTTTAAAGGTATATTCTTAAAAAAAATATGTAATTTTCTAATTTTGTTAGGAGTCGGTTAAGTGGTGTGATGGATAGAAAGCCAGGTCTGAAGTCACCTAACTTCAAACAATCTAACTTCAAACAATAGCTGTGTGACTCATTTAGTTCTATTTGTCTCAGTTTCCTTATCTATAAAATTAACTGGAGAAGGAAATGGCAAATTATTCCAATATCTTTTCCAAGAAAACCCCAAATGGGATCATGAAGAGTCAAACCAACTGAAATTATGGAATACTAATAAATTTTGTTATATCCTTTAATTATAAAATCATAGGGTAGAATCATATAAAATAATCATCTAGAAGGGGCCTTCGTGATGATCTAGTTTAACATCTTTATTTTGTTGATCAGGATACCTAGGCGCAGTGAGAAACTTATATAAGGTTATATGAATAACAATAGGCTAAACCAGGACCCAAATCCCCTAGTTTTAAGCATAGTTTTCTTTTCAGTTTGCCACAGTTTCTCCTCAAATTGTTGCTTGAATTTTAGAGGCGGATCATAGAGCAGAAATCCAGTCACTTATTTTTGGAGCAAAAGCATGTGTTAAGTTGAGTTGTATCAATTAAGTTGAGTTGTACCAACCTTGGCATTTGAAATGAGTACTTTGAAGTGTAGAATGGGGTTCTTGATAATGTTTGAGGTTCCCCCCATTTACTCATAAGTTTTAAAACCTGATTTCCACAGCATGCATTCAATGTCACCCTACATGGAGGTCACAGGTTATATATCTTCATAGGTGAAAACTCTTACCTAAAATCATCCTCAAAAAATAAGTCTGCCTGAACATGTTTATTCCCCTCCCCCAATTTGCAATCTAAACAAGCTGCTATATTTTTACTGTTTCACTGGATTAAAATGTGCAATACAATACATTGCTTATTATGTAATTTATCTTTTGAAACAGTATGGAGCCTGGATATAGACAACATGATCAACTGGAACAACAAGGGTCATTATGCAGTGGAAAGAATGCTGTATTTAAATCAAAACATGGGTTCATTTCCCAGATCTCACCTTTCTATATGGCAATCCCTTTTCTTCATCTCATTTTTTTTTTCTCATCTGGAAGATAAAAGGGTTGTGCTAGATGACCTCCTAAGGTCCTTTGCTAATTTTCATTTATGAAGTTATGAATCTAGCTATTTGGAGTTTTAAAATCTATTAGGATGATTAACTCAGTCTTTGGAACCTGAGAAAGTAGGTATTCAAAGATAAGCATTTTATCATATGACTAAATACATAGAAACCTGAAAAGTTAAAAAAATTTGTTTTTATCCAAGGGGTGAGAATAACATTACCTATTTTATTCTCAGATCATCTGACAAATCAATCTTGTCCTTGGACATAAATTCTCTCTAAAAATTACCACTCTGATAAAAATAATACCAGTTGGGTTCCCTTAGAATTTCCTGGGGTTGACTTGTCAGTGTGACACATTATGTACATTATATCAATGTGCCTTCTTGTCAGCCCCTGGTATGTCTTCTCTGTCCTTGTGCATAGACCTGAGAAGGAAGAACCAAACAAAAAAAAGATACGTGGCAGGAAGGGGGGCACTGTCTGCCATTGATGAATGCAAGGGCACTCAAGACACATGCCTCAGGTTGACACTTAATACCGGCTTCAATGTTTCATTATCATTACAAAAAAAAGAGGGGAGAGAGAGAGGTGAGTGTAAAGGAGAAAGGTAATTCACATTGGGCTTTCATATGTCCTGTTTTATCCTGCAAGGCCAGACTTTGAATGCTGCATCCTTCATTGTAACATAGGTTGATATGACACCTCACTCTGATGGATGAAGTTTTACACTACTCGGGGTGCTCTTTTTTCTTCTCCATGTTTAGTGAGAAGCAAAAACTTCCTGAGTTACTCTGCCACACTCTTCTTCCACTATTGTAGAATACTCTAGGAGGACAAAAGAATTGATGGGAAACAGAGGATGTGTTCTGTACTCCTGAAACTATCAAAAGGTATCGCTGAGAATACAGTATCATTCAAGCAACACCCTGCTTCTTGTAGCCAGCATTTGCAGGGAGTCGGTATGTTAAAATATTACTTGAATATGCCATCAGTTTCAAAAGCACATGTTCATGTGGGTATATATGTGTGTCTATAGAGATGGATATAGAGATAGAGATATAAATAGAGATATACACACCTAGATACCTCCTCTCCATCTCTCTTCAGGATGACAGCCTTCTGAATTCAAATCTAGCCTCGGATACGTACAGGCTATGTGACTGTGGGCAAGTTATTTATCTCTGTTTGCCTCAGTTCCTTTGTCTATAAAATGAGTTTGAGAAGGAAATGACTAATCATTTCAGTATCTTTGCCAAGAAAACCCCAAATGAGATCACAGAAAATTGGACATGACTGAAATGACTGACCAGCATATATACATAAGTGTTGTAACTCCTTAGGTATCCAATATGGAGAGAGCCTTCTCCTTCATACTTCAGAACTAATGGGGATTCCTGTCTGGCATGAGCACACAGTGGAACACTCATTGGCTCAGCTATTTCTTTCTGGCTCGCCTTGAGATATAAAAGTGATTGAGATCTGAAGGGCCAGTGAGTAAATGCCCTAGCCCTCACCCAATTACCCCATGAACACAAGGCATTTTGGATAAGTCTGAATCTAAAGGTGACTACTAACTTTTTGTGTTTTCTTAGCTCTGGCACATGACTTTGTGAAATATTAAAAGCTGCAGAGCATTCTCCTCCGTAAAGGGTACCTAAGGAGCTGGGAGCAGGGGCAGTGATAGAAACAGGCTGGTTGGTGCAGAAGTCTTTAAACTTTTTTGTTTTCTGGGCTATCTCAGAAGGAAGATTCTTTAGAATCATGTTTTTAAATGCATAAAATAAAATATGGAGGATTATAAGAGAAATCAATAATATTGATATCAGTTGTCAAAATATCAGAAGTAAAATCAAACCAATTTCATGTATCTAAAGTTAAGAACCCCTAAAAAGGGAAAGAATCACTTATAGAAAAAGGAACCATCAGAAAGAAAAAGAGTGCACTTGGCATTGATCAGTATACATTAAGTTAAGATGATAAATGAAATAATGAAAGAGCAGATCCTGTTGTGCCAAGGTCCCACCATAGCTTTTATATTAGTTTCTTAACTGATTATAATCAGCTGATGATTCTTTACTGCTGAACATCTCTTTTGAGTGTGAATAAAGCTGCCCATTTCATATTGATTCATGCTTGGAGTCTGATTACTTATTTCATTTTTTTCTCCTCTCTCCTATCCTAGAGAGGTCCCCTTGGACTGGAGCTAAAGATAGAAAACTATTCCTCAGGAATCCTAAGCATATATATGTGTTTGTAGATTTCAATTTATATATATTATATGATATTTGAGATGTTAGGTTTTGGCTCTCAGGAAATATAAAGCTCTTTTCCCCCCTAGAAATAACTGCTTCCTCCACCTCCCAACTAAATTAATTCATAGGTAGAGAGCATGGTTGGAATAGTTTTTGCTTTAGAAGCCTAGGAACGACCAATTCTAATTCTAGCTTTATTCATCTAGTATGAGCTAGGATAAGTCACTTACATCTGAGTTTCTTCATTTATAAAATGAGAGAACAGTACTAAATCATCTTCAAGGTCCCTTCATGCTCTAATATTCTATAATTGTAATACCATGTAGAAAAATAGATTAACAATTAGGGATTCAGTGACCAATTTTATATAAAAAATTGTACCTTTCTGGAATCAGTAGGAGTGGGTATAATTATGAACCAAATGTGCATGAATATAAAATTTCAGTATTCTATATAGACTTTCTTAAACATATGATGAATTATCATAGCTGGTAAGGTATAATTATAGGCCAAACTTGACTGATCATTCATATTCTTCCTTTGCATCTGAAAGACTTTCCTCCCCCATTTTCTTGAAATATTTAAGAGGCAGTTTGGTAGGATAGTTTGAAACTAATCTTGAATTTAGAGATCCATGGATTCAAATTCTGTCTCTCATATATATTGGCTATGTGACCCTGATTAAGTCAATTAATTTTTCAGTGTTCTGAACAACACTCCTAGGCTTCACATTGCAATGAAAGTGTTGAACAGTGTGAGTAGAGGGTTTCCTCATATGGAATTTCTGCTATAACAATAAAATCTCAAATATGCTCTAGGTTATTTACCAAAGCACAAAACACCTGCATTCCAAGAACTATGACTCTCTATAAAGGGTAGAAAATTTAGGAAGCTCATAAAATTCCAATGTAGTAATAAAGAAGTAGAAAATTTTCACTATTTGTTGGGGGCATATATCTGTGAAATATGGGCCTCCTACCTGGAAGGTGATGCATTGATATTGAAAGTGGATTTAAAAATCACATAATGCTAGGGCTGGAAGAACCTTAGGTATGGTCTGGTCCAACTCCTTCATTTTACAGATGAGAAAACTGAGGCCCCCAAAAAGTAAAGTGATTTGTCCTAGATTATATAGATAGTAAGTAAATAATATATAGATACAGATTATATAGGTAGTAAGTAATAAACTCAGGATTCAAAAGTAGGTCTTCTAATTTCAGTTCTAATGAATTATGGATAGATGTTGGATTTGGAATAAGAAAAACTCCTATTCAAATCCTGTGTCAAGAATTTATTGGTTGTGTGACCCTGGACAGGTTATTTAATATCTCTCATAGTCAGTTTCTTAACCGTAAATAAGAATTAGGATGACACCTACCTCACAGAACTATTGTGAGAATCAGATGAAATATATATCAAACACTCTGCAATGCCATGCCATGTCAATTGTTATAACTATGACTCTACCATAATGCTTCTATGATTACTTGTGGTCATAACAGGGATATGAAAAACAAGGAATCAGTTTATATAACATAGATAGATTTTACCATGCTTGACTGTTCTAATTTTATTCTCTCTCTCTCTCTCTCTCTCTCTCTCTCTCTCTCTCTCTCTCTCTCTTTCTCTCTCTCTCTCTCTGTGTGTGTATGTGTGTGTAAAGAGGTTTGGGAGTAATTGATTTTAATGCTTAAAGATCAGAGTTTAAGGTTCTATTTTTACAAACAATCCTAAGCCTTTTTAAAAATGAAAAGAGAAAAGCCAGAAGGTGAATGTGTCACAAAGACCATCCATATCAAAGTTCCCTCAGTGTTCCTTTCTTTAAAGGATAACTTTTCTCCAGTCTCAAATAATAATCCCAAGCCTATTTTGAGCATTAAAAGTAAAAACACTAAGATCTAACATTCCTATCACTCGGTCTTTATCTCTAAAAGGGCTGTGGATAGGCTATGAAAGGATGGTTATGTATGCTTTTACTGGTCATTACTATAGCTATAGGAATATCCAGTCCTAGCCTTGTAAGTAGGGAATGGTATTCTGTAAAGAATGTGTCACCATAGGAAGAAAAGGTTTTTGGAGTACAAGTAGGGAAATGTAGGTCTTAAATCTAGTTCTGTTGTCAAGTAGCTAGATGACCTTTCAAATTTAACTATTAAGTTAGACTTAGTTTCCTAATCTATAAAATGGAGACAAATAATGTATTTTTCAATGTTGTGAGAATCAAATATATATATGAAATGCCTTACAAATATAAATACCCAATCCATCCATCTATAGTCACCAAACCCAGATGTTCTGTTAGCATATGCTATCCTCTTCCCTGACTCCTTCTCATTTTCACAAAAAGTGTGGCAAATGACTTCACCGCTTTATGACTTCTCATGAAACCATATGCTCTTTCCTGGTTACCATATAGATCAGGCCTCCCCATTAGAATGCAAACTCACTGAAGTCAAGAACTGTTTCAATTTTGTATTCATGTCATAGGAAATTCTTAAGTGCTTTTTGATAGTAATCACAATTACTTAATCATTTCTTTATTTGTGTGATCTTGGGTAAATAATTTATCTTTTCTAGTACTTAGTTTCCTCATTTGTAAAATGAATGGATTGCATTAAATAATTTCTAAAGTCCCTTTCAGAACTAAATCACATAAACCTATGAAAAGTCTGTGAAGTATTCTAGTGGTGCCATCTGTATTATGTAGAAAAGATAAATCTTTAAAATTAGGCTCAGAGTCCAGGGACACAATGAGTGAGTGGGAACACGCGGATTAGAAATCAAAATTCTCTGGTCTTTCAATTTTATAAAGTTAGGGAATTGTGCTTTGAATTTATGCTGCTCTAAAATCCTTGTTACTAAATAATAGGCAGATAAATGGTTGTGGAGTTAGGAAGGAAGATCTGGTATTGCTTTATTCATGGCAAAACTAAGCTGTAAGAATTTTTCTAAATGGAGAAATGGAATCATAGAAATGTTAGAGCTAGGCAATTTCTAGAAGCTCCTCCAATTTTACTGACTGAATAAGTTTCCAGATGAGCAAACCAAAGTCTGAAGAGATGAAATGATCTGGCCAATGTAATAACCTTATAAAGGGCAATCAAGACTTTAAATTAGATTTAACTCCAAGGTTGGTCTTTCTACTACCTCACCCAATAAAGGGTGTCTAGACATGTTCTGTGTGACTCAACAGACAGAACTGAGAACATTGGGTTGAAGTCATAGAAAGGCAAACCTGGCTTAATGTAAGACAGAACTTTCTAATAAATTGAACTTTCAGCAATGAAATGGGAGGTCATATAAGAGTTCATGATATCAAAAACCTAGGGTTAAAAGAGACCTCAAAGAACTCCTATTTCAACTGTCTTATTTTTGCAGATGAGGAAAGAGAGGTTTGGGAAGGTTAAAAGACTTTCCTAATGTAGTGAGCTTCAGTACTAGGATCCTCAAACAGTGACCTTTGCACTCTATACTGCTGAACTCTCAAGGGTAATGAGCTCCCATTCACTGGAAATAGAGGTTGGATATCCACTTATGATGAAAATTATAGAAGAAATGAGAGTCCAAAGTCAGATGATGAGAGGAGAAATGACCTTTAAATCCCCTTCCAATATAACCTACTCTATGAACCCAATATAACCGTAGCCATGGATGCTCAAATTTCTATCCATGAGCTCTGTAAAGTTCTTCTGAGCTGGAAAGTCCTCAGTATAGTGACAGTCTATCATCAGATATTCAATTTACTTAATGAGATTAATTAATTGATGAGTTATAATTTTGACACATAAATGGCATAATGACTAGCATTCAGGAGTTATATGGAGAAAGAACTGTGTTTGAGTCCTGTTTCAGACAATTCCTAATTGTTTCTTCCTGAACAGGTCAATTCACCTCTCTGTACCTAGTTTCCTTATCAGAAAATGAAAGGTTGGGCTCAATGATTTCTAAGGTCCCTTTCAATTCTAACTCTATGATCTAACATGTTTAACATTCAGAATATCTTCATTACAGTCACAGTTTGAAGGTAATCATTTAGAATTTGATGATGAAGAACTTCTATGAAATGATATGAAAGACCAGTGACTGACAACACTTATGATTGTGAGTGAAATCTTGGGGTACTCTTATTTGGGAAAAATCTCATATTCTAAAGTCTGGATATATTTTTCTGTCATCTGTTTGAAATATTTCTCCAACTCAAAGACCTTGAAAAAATAACTTTGTGAAACCTATATTTTCATTTGGAATCCAGAAGGAAAAGTTTTTGTTTTAAAATGAAAACACTGAGGTATATAGTTTCCCATTGTGAGAATGAGTAAATTCAGTTTGGTTCAGCTCAACTAATATTTTTATGTGCTTCCTTAGACCAAGGCATTATTCTATGTTCTGCAACATAGCAAAAGCAAAAAATAAATAGCTCCTGCCTCGGAAATCTTACATTCTACTAGGAACTAGGAGGGAGAGAATGTTTTAACAACTGCAAAGCTTCATAAATAAAGTACAAAATAATAAGTAAAATCAGTATAAGTGGGGGAAAAGGCAATGACATCTATGGAGTGGAGATCAGAAAAATTTCATATTAGAAGTTATACCTGAGTTAAGTCCTAAGAAGGCAGAAGAAACAGATATGAGAGAAAGAGAGCACAGAGAAGACACAGACAGAGAAGACAATATTCTAAATTTAGAGAACATATATTAATCCAGCTTGATTGGAATATGTAGTGAAGGAGCATAATATGAAATGTCTGGAAATATTGATGGGAAACAGATTGTGAAGTGTTTTAAATGCCAAACATGAAGAATTTGCATTCTTTTTACAGAAGGACTAGGGAGCTACTGAAGAATTTTGAGCAAAGGAATGACAAGAATACTAATTTGGCTGCTAAGGGGATGGTGAACTGGGACAAAGGCATAGAGCCTGATCAGGAGGCTAATGCAATACTATAGAATAAAGGAATGGAGATATGAACTACTACTAGTGTAATGGCCATATGACTATACAGAGAATAGTATAACTGTGAATAAATATTATTGAAAAGAAATTCACAAGATTTGTCATCTGACTAGAAATGGAGAATAGAGAATAATAAAGGATAATTCCAATTTTGGAAAATTTAGTGACTTGAAATCATGAAAACTTGTGGGATCCATTAGAGACAGTATAGAAGAAAAGAGGGCCTTACATAGAGCTTTGGGGAGTTACCAACATTTAGTGAGTGTGAGATGAGTGTTGCTTGTTCTTAATTTAAAAAAAAATGTTTTTTTTTTTTTTTTATGAAAACGATGGGGTAATGGCTTGCACGTGAATTGGATTTAAGTGAGGCAGAGTTGCAAAGTCATCAACCTCTGTCTCTCTTCTAGAGAATCAAAGTCCAGTAGCAAGACAAAATGAAAGATGACCCAGGATGCAGAGGATGACAATGTCATTTTTGCTGTTTGATCAAGTTCTAAGCACTCCACAGTGTCTGCTTCAGCGGCCTTCATAACCACTGGAATGTATTTTTTTTCATCTACCCATTCCAATGGAGTAAGTCTTCACATACTAGTTGATAATCTAGCAAAAGAGGTGTAGATGGAGTGATTACTGATATGTAGGAGAACTGAGAGAGCACTGTTATAAAAATCAATGGAGTAGGTTCATGGAAACTTTTTTCCCCTCAGTTATTAGTAATATCTTCATTCTTATATTATCCTGTATTTACTTACCAATATATCTACTATATGCCCCAGTAGATTATATATTAATTTAGAGAGAAAACTGCATTCTAAAAACAACATACACACACAAACACAAACCAAACAAAAATACAAGTATCTTGCCACAATAATACAAAAACCCTACAAAGTAAACTATACTAGCTGAATATATCTATAATTCTTGAAAGTTTAATATTTGTAATTTTAACCCCTGAATCAATTGATTTATGCATCTATTCAGCAAGCTTCCATTAAATGATTATGTTGAAAGAATGTCGAGCTTGGAAAAAAAATTGGACTTGTATTTGAATCCTAATTCTGTCATCAACTTCTTATGGGACCTTGGACAAATTAATCTTTTTGGGCCATAGTCTCTTCATTTGCAAAAAGGAGACAGATTGGGTTCAATGAACTCTAAGGTATTTTCCAGCTCTGCATCTGGAATACTATGGCCCTACTATGTTCCAAACTATGAAACAAACAAACAAATATAGTCACCTTTAAGGAAGCTATACTTGGCAATTATTTGCTTTTGTGAGTTATGGACAAAATAATTACAAGAAAACAGGACTTTCCCAAACATTTCCACTATTAGAAAGGCAATGTTTATTTAAAAACAGGAAAATCCAATAGAAAAACCCCTATCAGGCTATTCTTTTGAACAGCTAAAGAAAATCAACTGCTAGTCTTTTCCCAAATGGTAAAGTTTTCTCAGAGTGATTTATGTTGTTCATTTATTTGAAGGCATGGAAAATAGGAAAAAAGGAAGGAAGGAAGGAAGAAAAGAAGGAAGGAACAAAGCAAAAAAGAAGGGAAGGATGGTGAGAAAGAAGAAAGAAAGGTGAGGAAGGAAAGAAAGAAGGAAGGAGGAAAAAATAAAGGAAGAAGGAAGGAAAGAAAGGAGGGAAGAATGGGAAAGAAGAAGGGAAGAAAGAAAAATGAGGAAGGAAGGAAGGAACAAAGAAAAGCAAAGGAGAAAAAAGAAGGAAGGAAGGAAGGAGAGAGGGAGGAAGATAAAAAGCATTTACAAAGAATCTATGTTCCAAGGGCTATGTTAAACATTTTACAAATATTAGTTTATTGGATCTTCACATTCTCTGGATGGGGAGGGTGGAGTTAGATACTATTATGGAAAATAGTCTGAAAAGGAAATTAGTTCCTGAGAACAATGTAGAGATAGAGAACTGAAGATCTATCAGAAGAGTAGCAGCAAATGAACAGCAGGTAGAACATCTGTGAACCACCCTAATTATAACTATAATCAAAGTGACATCCATATCCTTCAGTTTCATTTTTTCCATTAGCAGGAAAGGGAATGACTTAAATGTCCATCTATGTGACTAAGCTAAAATGCAAAGCTGCTTGTTCCACCTCATATAAAATGATCAGAAATACATCAACCAAGTCACTGTAAGTTTTTCTTTACTGAATTTAATTAAATTAAATAAACATTAATTAAGTACAGGCTTCCTGTGAGGTGTGTAGGAAGGAAGGCAAAAACAGGAAGTCTTTGTTCTCAAACATTATTTTTCTCACATTGATGAAGTGTTTGTTTCATTGATTCCATTCATTTAAAGTCAACTTAATAACCCTTTATTAAAATATTATTTTGCATGGTAGCTATGCTAGATACAAAGAGAGGCAGGAGGAAAAAGAGACAGAGACATAGAGATGGAGAATCATATTCACACAGAGAGACAGAAAAAAAGAGAGACATACAGAGAAAGAAATTTGATATAGCCCTGCCCTCACTAAACATATGTTTATATATGTTTATAGTTGAAAACAAGTTGAAAATATTTAGATTTTAAACCCCTAGATGTATCCTGTGCTTATTTTCATATATAAGCTTTGTACTGGAAGTGAAAAAGCACTTTAATTTAGTTCAGTTTTTATTATAATGATGATGAAGTGCTCAATTCTATTAACCAAGCTACTAACCAATTCTACTAACCAATGAGTATCTATGTAACAGGTTAGGCAGCTAGTTCATGCAGCAGATAGACTGCAGCTTGGAGTCAGGAAGACCTGAGTTAAAATCTAGCCTCAGACACTTACTGTGTGACCCTGGACAAGTCATTTAACCTGTTTATCTCTATTTCTTCATCTGTAAAATGAGCCGGAGAAGGAAATAGCCAATCGTTCTAGTGTCTTTGCCAAGAAAACCCCAAATAGGGTTGGAAAGAGTCAGACACAATTGAACAACCATAAAAAATCTACCAGGCACTGTGCTAGGTGTTTGCTATTCTGCACCTAAAAAAAAGTCTCTGTTGTAGAAAAAGAAAAAAGAAAGCAGAAAGCAAAAAAAAAAAAAAAAAAAAAAAAAAGGAAAAGCCCTGTTCTCAAGGAGTTTACATTTTACCATAGGGGATAAAGAATAACATGAAATAATAATAGTATACATGATATTCATTCATATAAATCCAAAGTAAATTTGAGGTCAAAGAAGGAGCACAAAGAAGGGGGGAAATCAAGAAAGACTTCCTGTAGGGACGGTGCTTTGTAAGAAGTAAGTCAGACAAAAGTAGCAAAACATATCTGGAGTCTCCATCTGGAAACTTGAGAATGACCACTCTAGTGATTTTCTTCTATAATTTTTCAACCCAGAACTTATTTCTACTGATGAGAGTGGCAGCCTCCCCTCCTCACCCCAGACATCTGTTCTCTGTCTAGTTCAACCTTCATAACCATCAAACCAGGAAGTGCCTCCAATGGAGGAGGGGCCAGCCATCTTCACCAATGGCCAAGAATAATTGCCATTGCATTTAAACTGCAAGGACCAGCAGGTTATTTAGGTATTCTGGAGGAAATGTAGAGGCATGTGCCACACAATCATCATCTCTTGATCTAATCTAGGACTCTGAACCCAAGAACCTTGAGAATAGAAGAACAATGCTTCCATACCACTCTTCTTATACATTATCTTTTGAAGCAACCATACAGACTGGCAACTCTTCTTTCAGACACTATAGCTACATCTAGTCAAGTCTCAGTAAGTAGACTTTCAGAAAGTAAAGTTTTTGTTGCCAGTGTTCTCGGAACCATCAGTATCAGATACATTTGTATCTGCCCTATGATTTGCCATTGTAGGTTGAGGACCATGGGACTTTTTCATTTGATTTTCTAATGAAATCTTCCATATTGTGCTCTCTATCGCACTAGAAAAGGAACTCTTTGAAATCAGAGATTATCTTCCTTTTATTTTATTTTTTTTATAACCAGCATGAAGTGCAGTGCTTTGCTAATTAAGTAAAATATATTTGTTGATTAAGTACATTTGCTATCAGGTGCTTAATAAATCCTTCATTCATTTATTTATACTTAGAGCAGTAAGACAAAGAGATTATCTTCTCTATAAAATTTTCTTAAAGAAACTCTAAAAAATATTTCACAATCGTGCAACAAATAGTTGTGAATTTACCCTCATTCTAATTTAGTAGAAACATACAAAATCAGCTATATCAGGGAATGATACAACATGGCACAAGTGTGAGATTAATTTGGAGTTGGATGAGCATTTAAAAGTAGAGACTGCAAAACTGCAAATGCAAAAAATAAGCAACTCAGCTCTTTCAGGTTCTGTCTACACATGCAAACATTTTACATTGTGTTAATTAAAAAGGGCTAATTTATGCTAAAGAATTTCTCTGAGGAAAAAATATAATGCCCTGACACTCCCTTTTAAACTTATATCTCTTTTATTTCATGAGCTTTTCAGTTTGTTTGGTTAAATATAGCTTTATTGAAAGGTGTCATAAAAAAACACATTATGTGTACAAAACTCATCACAATTGCTTCTTTAGACTATTTTTAAAAAGCTGATTCACATCTTCGAAGATTACAGAATGATCTTAATTTCATAAACTATGAAATATCTATCTGCTTGTATATTGGTTTTCAGCATTCAATAATTTACTTTTACATCACAAGACAACCTTTAAATATTTGTGGGGAGGAAAGGAGTAGGTGACTGAAAGCAAAATTGTTGCTTTTAAAAATACATTCTAATCTAAGTTAAACAGCAAAAACCCAGTAGGGACAAGCAGAACAAAACAGACTTAAAAAATCCTTAGGGGATAGGGACTGAAATTATGGTTTCTTTCATATTGGAAACACTCAGATGAAAAACTGATCTCTACAAACATAACTCTAAACTTTTCTACAACTCATACTTTTAGGTGCCTAGAATGTAAGTGACTTTCCCAGTGTCCCATAGTTAGGATATATCAAAGGCAGGACACATCTTCCTGGTTTCAAGACCAATTCTCTTCTCTTCCCTCCTCCCCTCCCCCACCCCCCATAGAACCATTCATTGCTTTATTCTGTATTATTTCTCCACCACTACTTGGAAAATAAATAACTCAGTGAGTGAATAAATTAGTAAGTCAATAAATTAATCAGTTCTAAATAGAATATGGATAGATGTGCCTCTTTCTAATATTTATATAAAACAAATAAATTCTTAGGATCCAAAAGCCAATATATATTCATTATTTCCTTTGTGCTCTATGAGAGTTAGGTGCTTCAGATTTAATTTTCCTCATTTGGTAAAGAAACTCAATTCAGAAAATTAAAATGTTGGATGCAAGATTGGAATCCAGGCCTTCTTGATTCCAATCCTGATCCTCTATATACTATAAGCATGCACTGCTTAATAAGCAAAAGGATTAAAATGAATTACAAAAGAATAAATAGTTTTTTTGCTTTTGAAGCCCATCATCAAAACCATATACTACAAATACAGAATTCTTCAAGAGAGACTATATTCCTTGTAATAATCATCATTAAACAAGATAGAGTGGGAAAGATGGGAGAAAGGCATTACTGCCTAGTTTTTTCTAATAATGCTATTCTAAATGATAGTTTCTTTTGAATGTTGAAGATTTATTCTGTTTGGCCCCAGAGAGTAGAACTAAAAACTAAATTGGTAGTTACAATAAAGAAAATTTAGCTTACACTTAAAGAAAAACTTACTAATGAATAGGGCTGTACAAAAGTTGCCTTGGAAGGCAGGGAATTTTCCTTGACCGAAGGTCTTTAAATAACAACAGGCTATAACTACTTGTCTAGTCTAGTGTGGTAAAGAAGAGATTTCCTTTTTTTTTTTTTTTAATAGGTTAGACTTTGGTAGTTGGCATCTGAAGACCCTTAGGATCCTGAAATTGAATAATTTTTATTCTGAAAAATCAAATTATATGGGACAAAGAGGAATAAGAAGGAAAGGAACAAGCATTTCTATAGGACCTAATATGAGCCTGGCATTGTGCTAAGCAGACTTTATGCTAAGTAAATGTTTTATTAAAAATATCTCATTTATATAATCCTCAGCAACTGCACCAGCAAAGGTACAGTGGATAGACTACCAGTTCATATTTGGTCTCAGATACTTACTAGGCTGTGTCACTTAATCTTATTTGTCTCAATTTCTTCATCTGTCAAATGAGATAGAGAAGGAAATGGCAAACTACTCCAGTATCTGCCAAGAAAATTCCAAATGGGGTCAAGAAGAGAGAGACACAACTAAAACTACTGAACAACAATACATTTGATCCTCATAATAACTCTTTAAGGTATGTGCTATTATTATCCCTATTTTACAGTTGAGGAAACTGAGGCAAAAAGTTTAAATGACTTAATTAGCCTGGACTTAATTACACATCTATTCAGTGTCTGAGGCAAATTTGAATTCAGGTCTTCCTGACTCCAGGCCCATACTGTAATCATGTATCATCTAATTGGCTAGAAATAACTATCCTCTTTTTATGAATTCTTAACTGGGCCAGATTAGATGATAATTTATTTTATTTTTTTTACTTTTTCAAATCCCTGCAGGCCCCAGGAATAAGAGTGAGGGAAAAAATGCTATAATTCTCAACCTCTATAAATATTAACACAGCTTCAGGAACACCTGGTGGGAAATTAAATATAGTCAATAAACAATACAGATGCCATTCTAAGTTAAATTGTCTTCATTTAATATATTCAATATTTTGAATGTTATATCTTAGAACCCTATATATTATAGGATATGAAATTTCATTGTCTTTATGCATTGAAAGTCACATGTATTCTAACTGCTTATGTAATACATGATAAAAATCTTAGACATCATTATCATTTTCTCTTTTTTCAGTTTGTCTTATGGGGTTTTAAAAATATATGACTGGGTTTATTAAAGTGAAATATAAATCTGTAACCTATCACTGAATAGGAATGCATTCAGCAAGCTTCCCTCTATTTTTCATTTCTCCAGAGATCATCTTTTATAATGAGGTACAAATATCTCTGTTGGATGAGCTGAGGTAATCTCTTTGCAGATATCTGCTCATTGGGTGGGGACCAACAGAGGGATTGATATAATTAAAGGTTTCTTTTCAGGTTCTTTGCAGGTATAATTTTCAGGTTCTCTTTCAGCTGCAGTAGAAGAAACAGAGAATGTGTTCACTTTGGAGCAATATGTTAGCCCATCCAGGCCAACATCCTGTCTCCCACAGTGGCCTATGTTGGAAGCATCAAAGGGAGGCAGACATTCCTCATACCACACTTAATTGTGCAATCCTATACAAGGAAAAAGTTTTTCCTGACCCATGCTGGTAATCAGCTCATGCCCTAAAGCATAGGCAAAGGTTCATTAATTATACAGTAAAAATGGGTTTTATAAGGTGCACCTCAGTATGGAAAAAAAATAATGCAGCCCTCCTGCAATTTCTTGGTTTCTATATTCCCTCCTTAAAGGTAAGACACCAAGAAAAAGATTATAAAAAAAGTAAAGATATTTAATTACAAATCTTCCTGGTAGTCTCTGCAGAGAAAACAATATCAAATTAATAGGAAGGGAAGAAATACAAGTTTCTCTCACCCCACCCCCATGTCTACTGAAGGCATATTTTACTATCTTTTCCTCTTTTAAACACCAAATAAATAGTTAGGTATAATCTCTTAAAAGTCCAAGATAATAAAAGGAGAGAGAAACCCATGGGATTTGTTGTATGTTAAGTCCTAATGATAGCCAATGGAGATTTAACCTCCTCTCCAAAGAAAAGTGAAAAGTCTTAGCTCTATCAATTGTGATTGAGAAATGATTAGAATACAAGAGAAAAGATTGATCTCTTGCTGGAATAAGACTCAGAATCTGCATTTTCTGGGCAGCTAAGTGGCAAAATGTTTGAGTGAGTACTAGTTTTAGAGTCAGTAAGATTCATCTTCCTGAATTCAGTTTTGGCTACAGACACTTCCTAGCTGTGTAATCCTGAACAAATTACTTCACCGTT
This sequence comes from Antechinus flavipes, assembly GCF_016432865.1. Lineage (NCBI taxonomy): Eukaryota > Metazoa > Chordata > Mammalia > Dasyuromorphia > Dasyuridae > Antechinus > Antechinus flavipes. The sequence continues at coordinate 390,337,191 of NC_067401.1, forward strand.
TACCTCAGTTTCTTTACCAGTAAAATGAGTTGAAGGAAATGGCAAACCAGTTGTCCAGAAAAACCCAAATGAGATCGTGAAAAGTTGGGCACAACTGAAAACAAGCAAACACAATCTACACCTTGAAGTTCTAGAATTCCTGTCATCCTGATGTAGGTTCTTCCTTATTTTTCAGCCAACATCTGAACTCATATTGCTGCAACAGCAAGACTAAGAAAAACGTTCTCATTGCCCCAGTCATGTCCATGGAAAGAATGTGGTTGGGACAGCCATCTTAGGTCATGTGGAAAGACAGGGCCATTCAAGATATGAAAAGATTGGAAGACAGTAAACACATTAGGAAAGGATAGATATACTTGAGCAACTTCAGCATAGAGACGTATTTAAGTGCATCAGAGATTATGAAATCCCTAAATGGGAGACGAGAAGACTCAGGACAGAACCCTATGGGGCATAGAGGATGTGTGTGACTTTAGTAATGATCCAGAAAGGAAGACTGAGAAAGAATAGTCTGAGAAGTAGGAGAAGAGTCCGGAGAGAGTAGTCTCCCCTAAATGCAGAAAGATTAAAGAAAAGAAGTTGATCAACAGTGTCAAAAGCGGTGCAGAGAGGTAAAGGAGAAGGAGAATGGAGAAGAGATTGTCTAAGAAATCTGATAAATTAGTGAGAAATTGTGGGGTATGTGAGAGAGAGAGAGAGAGAGAGTAGAAAGAGAGACAGACAGACAGACAGTCAGACAAAGAGACAGACAGAAAGAGGCAGAGAGAAACACAGAGAGATATATACAGAGAGACACACAGAGACAGAGTTAGAGAAACAGAGTGTCAATAATTATAACCATATATATGACTGTAATGAAATATTATAGTAGTATAAAAAAATGAAAAGCAGGATGATTTCCCAAAAATCTGGAAATACATGAATTGATTCAAAGTAAAGTGAACAGAACCAAGAGAACATTATACACAGAAACAATATTGTACAATGAAGAATTGTAATTGACAGCTCTTCTCAGCAGTACAATGATTCAAGACAATCTCAAAGGACTAATAGTAAAGTTTACTATCTAATAATAGGGAAAGAATTGATATTCTTTGAATAGACATTGAAGCATGCTATTTTTTCCATTTTGTTTCTTTCATTATTTTTTTGTTTATTCAAGTCATATATAAGAACTAGGAAGGCAATGTTTTACATGATTGTATATGTATAACCTATGTCTGACTTGTTACCATCTCAGGAAGTGAGAAATGGAGGAAAGAAAGGAAGAACAGAATTTGGAGCTGAAAACTTAAAAAAAAAAAAGATGTTTAAAATTGTTTTAAAATGTAATTGGGGGAAAATAAAATATATTTAAAATAATTACAACCATCAGAATAAAAATGTATGTAACCAGCAGATTTAAGATTTATAAAGTATTATATATCGTTTCATTTGGACCTCACAACAATACTGGGGAAAAAAGTAATGATTATTATTGTTGTTGTAATGAAGAAGCAACCTGGCATAGTAAACAGCAAGAATGTAGGACCTTGAATTCAAGACCTTTCTTCAAATGATGCTTCTAACACTTCCTAGTTTGTATGATCTAATTCACTTAATCTGGGGTAATTGATATCTCTTAGTTTCCATATCAGTGAAGTGAACAGTTTGAACCAAATGGACTTTAAGATCCCTTCTGGCTGTGATCTGGCTATGATCCTATAATTCCTACTTTGGGATTACTTTCCCAATTCTCATAAGGAGACCAGGTCCCCAGAGTCAACTACTATTTGCATGTTCAGGATTTAGGGGTTGCCCTGAGTTGTTGAAGGTAGTTATCTAATACTATTGCTAATGAATAAGAATGGAGGCAAAATATATTTATCATGGAGACATAGTAGAAGCAATTGGTACCTCCTCCCCCCCCAAAAAAAAAATTCCTTAACCTTCCCTCTCCCAATTGTGAGGCATTCTCCCATTTTGTATATAGAGATGTAGGATAAAGTGAGCTTAACCCCAAAGGATGACTTAAAGCTCTTGGAATTCCTTTTGCTGGAATCTTCAAGGTCTTAGGTAGAATGTAGCTTTTTTTTGCTGGGCTTCCTATAGAGCTTGAATCTGTCTTTCCTTATCTTTTTTCAGTTTCTAATCTAACCTTGACCCGCAATGATACACTGCCATCAACATTAACCAAAGTTCTCACGAAATTCCTCTGCCCAAAGAATGTGTATGGGGCAGGGGGAAGGGGAGGTAGCATGGAAAATGATAAGAATCTCATCACACAGCTCCCTCCCCTCCCCACCCCAGTCCTTTCCTGGTACATACATTAAGTTTTCTCAAGGGTTTTGTCTTAACTACTCTCCTGAATTACTACTAATTACTACTTGATGGAAGGTCTTGTGTTCTAGTCTATTTCCTCTTTTATTAGAAAGCTGTAACCAAGTCCCTTAACTAATCCAAATAGATTTCCTGATGACAAAAGTCTAGTTCATCCAATGATTTTCAAGGAATTTTTGCATTTGGTTTAAAGTCTTTGGTTAGTTGATTGAAACTTGTTTTCATCTGGTTAAGGTATCATAGAATATCTTTTACTTTAAGTGGAGTGGAGTAAATGGCCAATTCATTTAATGACCTCCATCCTTATAATCCTATAGTTATTTCAGTTTACAGATAATGAACCTGAGATTTAAATACATTGAATCAATTGCCTAGTATTGCACAACTGGTAAGGATCAACAGCAGGATTCAAACCTGTCTCCAAAATCCATGCTCTAGCTACTAAATGTTAATTTTTTTTTTTTAAGGCAATGTGCCCACTTTAAGTAAGACTTTCTTTTGAAACAACCAAGAAATATGAGCCAATAGAAGGATGAGAGGGCAGCTAGTAGCACAGTGGACAGACTGCCAGATGTAGAGTCAGAAACACTCACCTTCCTGAATTCAAATCTGGGCTCAGATACTTACTAGTTGGATGATTCTGGACAAGTCACTTTACCTCATTTTCTTCTATTTCCCTCATTTGTTAAATGAGCAGGAGAAGGAAATGGAAAACCATTCCAGTGTCTCTAGAAAACCTTAAAAAGGTCAGACACAACTAAACAGCAATAGAAGGATGAGATGGCATTGTGTATTTGACCTTTTAGGACATTTCAGGATAGGTTCAATTTTGTATTATTTCCCAAATTGTATCCCAAAGTCAACTTAATTCAATTTCTTCAAAGGGGTGGGTTTTTCTAGGGCTAATGGCCTTTTTCTTTTAACACACAATTAGGATGGTTTAATACCTGGGGTTACCATATGGTACAGCTCAAGAGGCCCTGGATACCATCAGCCCACAGTTTCCATCTCTCTCTTCCCTCAGGCACCTTTTCCCCATCACTATCACCTTAAAAGGTATGAGTTACTCAGGCACTGATGACATTGTTCTCTTATGCTAAGCACTTTTTATAAAGTTCATGGAGAAAAAAAAATAGTAAACTTCAAATTATCTTCTTAAAAAAAAGTCTTAATCTAGACCCAATTTAAATGTCCATACTGTAGCCTATAAATTACATTGATAGGAAGTGAATGATTAGAAGCTCTAATGATTTCCTAGTGTTCAATAAAGAGCATGAAAATGGGAGAACTAAGAAGGAATGTTGATAGAGATTAGTGGTCCAAATTGTTCAGTTTCCTGGAGTAAGAGTTTACCTTCTGTATTGAAAGATGAGATTCACATGACAAATGACAGGAGAAAGAGTTCTTAAAGGCTTTGAGGAAAAAAATAAGAAATTAAAAGGCACAGCATATTTTTTTTTTGCACTGACCATATTCTTCACAATAAGTGTGATAAAGAATAGCTACCCTGATTTTTAGTCTTGCCCTCAGGTCACAAGAACACAACCTCTTAGCTTCTTTAGTCCATCTGGAATTCTAGCAAATCATCTCTGGCAACATTGAATTCCCAAGAGAAACTTAATTTCTTACAGTGTTGTATGGTGGAAAGAATGGGCTGTGAGTCAGGATTTATGGGTTCTACTACTGACCCTGCCATAATTAGTTTAAAGGATCATAGATTTAGAATTGAAAGATACCTGGCCCAAACCCCTCATTTTATAGATGAGAAACTGAACTCCCCCCTTCCCCCCAATTTTAGTTCCTGGCCCATGAACAAAAGGTTAGAATGTAGGTCCTCTGTTTCCAAATCTTGTACTTTGTGTTATGTCAGGTAATTTGCTTTAATTTTGTGGGTGGGATTCTTAGCTTTGATTTCTAGAGATTTAAACAGATGTTTTCCATTTTAATATCCTGTCTGTGATCTGATTGTCAGGGGTTAGTCTGGTTAGAGAACATTGGGAAAAGGAGAGGGCTAATACTAGGAAAAGTTAGAAATAGGCAGTTTGTTTTGCCCAGCCTCTGCCCAACCCTGAGTTTTTAGAACTAACTTGGTCCATTATATTTCCCCCCATAATAATATCTTTATGATATTTCCTTTGGTCCCTAGTTCTTATAGTTTAACAGAGAGAGAGTTTAACAGAGACTTGTTAAGTCTCCAGTTGTTTAACCATTACCTTGACATAGATGATTGACAGATCTGCCTCACAAACTACCCCTTAGGTAATTGAAATTCAACATATCAGAGCAGAATTCACTTTCCCTCCAAACCTTTCAATCATCTACATTTGCCTATTACCAGTGATCCTGTTTCCCCATTTCACATCTCATTCAAACTCATTCTGCATTTCCAATATGTTGCCAAATCCCTAATAAAGTGCCTTGTATGGAGTAGATACTTAATGCTTGTTGCAGTGGGATTAGTCTATAAAATGTTTGTATGAGGCAATCCCTGAGGTCCTTTCTAGTCCTAAAATTTATAGAATTTCACATTCAGAAAGATTCTTAAAAGCGTGTTGTAATGCAAAGACCATTGACTCTGGAAATCTTGGACCTAGGTTCATATGAATTATGAGGGAGGGGTGGGTTAAATAGCCTTTGATGTTCTTTCTTATGATGTTCTAGTAAGTCCATATAAGAAAGTTCTTGTCAAGTGACCATATAACTTTTGTTTGAAGACTAACCACTGGGGAAATTCACTGCTTCTTAAATTAATATACATTCTAGAAAGCTGAAATTAGCCTTTATCCAACTTTTGCCCCTTGTTTCTATATTTTACCACTCTAGTATCCCTTTTCACAGGGGTAGTGCATAGGGACTTGGATTTTTTTTTTTACCCTATCAGGTCAAATTCTAGTATAGGAAGTAATAAAATAAAGAAGCACTAATAGCTCTTAGAATTTCAGTTTAGATCTTTCTGTTCAATTTTCAGCCTTGTTTTGGATCAACACATGCTCTATAGCGTCTGTCATCTAACACCTAGCACAGTATCTGGTACATGGTAAGTTTCTAATAAACATTTATTCATTAATTGTCTTCCTGCCTCAGGCTCCTGTACTGGTTTTAGGAAACTTAAAATTACTGGAAAAAGTAAAAAAAAAATATTGACCTCCCAAAGTTTTCTTATAAAGTAAAGAAGAGAAGGCTGTGTAAATTATGGTCCCAGTCCTTAACTCAAAACAGCACAATTTGCACAAAGGTGCTCAGATTCTTGGAGACCTTGTGCTAGTTCTTTTAGTATTTAGTAGTAGTTTTGAATAGGAGAACAATTGCACAGTGCATCTCCTGATCATTACAGCTGCAATATGGCAGTTGTCATTAGTGCTTCTGGGAAATCTTACCAGTGCTCTGATTTCCCATAGCAGAAGAGACTGCAGACTTCCTAGCCCTTTTATGAGCAGATCTTAAGCAATATTCACGTTTTAATCATATCTTCCAAAGTTTAGTAGCCTTTGTCAACAAAATGCCTTATGGTAAGCCAATATATGTTCATATGCTACACCTTTGTGCATTAATAACATTAATTTCACTCAACCTTTATAATCAGCATTCCACCCCCAGACATTTATTTCAAGATGTCTGAGGGCCCACACAAGGAGGAAGGTAATAACACTTCTTCTAAAGAACGACTGTTCCACTGAGAAGGTAGGGATTAGGAAAAGTAACAATTATACCTGAAATGTTAATAACTGGATATCTTTTCTGAACTCTTACAAGTATTTACATTTAAAAAGATAAAATTACAGCAAAAAAAAAATGAGAGAGAATAAGAGCAGTTTCAGGGAAAACGGACAATTTTCTTTTTTTGTTGTTACTGCCTGGTTCCCTGGGTAATTCTGCCACGTGAGACTGGATAACTAAAGAGTACCATTATTATGCAAAAGGCTCTGTCACAAAAGGGCATTACATATCTCCTACAAAAGGGGATTTCTTTAAAAAACACAACGGGTGCATTCAGTGTTTGGGGTTTGTAGTGGAAATCTATGGTAGTGCTTGCCAATACCATCCTGCAGCTGGGTATTATGCTTTGCGTTCCTGGGTTGGGGGGGCGGGGGGAGAGATCATAAACTTGAGTGGTTTCATATTAAGCTTTTGAATTAGAGTTTGCTGATGTTGGAATATAACTTTTAATGAATTTTGGCATTTCCTCTCTCTTCAAAGGTCAAACAATAAAAATAAACCTCCTGGTTTTCAGTTAGAAGGAGCAGATGCCAAATGTATGTTTATTTTTGTAAAAATTAGTGGGAGATGGTTTTGGCAAAGGTTAGAATGCCATGTATCAATGTTTCAAAAACAAACAGTGGAATGAACACTACTGAGTTTGTCTCTTTTAACAAAGAATTAAGGCATATCTTGGAAAATTAACAATCTGTACTTCTACTGTAGAATACACAGAGGAAAGAAATCAGAATAGTGAGGGGCTTACATTCATTATACTTAATGAAGGAGATGGAGCTATTTGTGTTACAGAAGTGAAGATTCAGGGAGCACAATACAACTTTTCAAGTATTTAAAAGGATATCTCATGGAGAAGAAGGAAAAATAATTATTCTCTTTGGCCCCAGGGGGGTACAACTAGGAACAAAGCAAAAAAAGTTGCAAAGATAGCATTTGAAACTTGATAACAAGAAAATGTCTTAAGCATGATAGCTTGTCTGAAAATAAAATGGCTTCCTTGAGTGATAAGGGGTTCCTTCTACTTGAAGTTTTTCAAGGAGAAGCCAGACCAAGTACATGTGGGGATTCTTTTCCTATATGGTAGAAAGTAGGTAACTACTGAGCTTCCTTTCAATTCTCAAAATTCTGTGATTCTGTGAAATTGTCCTTCAGTTTTCTCTCTGCTTATATCTAAGCTTATTTTTTAAATTTTTTAAATATGGTAAATAAAAAAATCCACATATATATATATTACTATAGTATGGTGAATATAAAGCCCATAGTATACATATATGCCATATTTTAATTTTAGATTATTTATGCTATTTTTGCTATATTTCAGTTTAAATTAAATAGTTCATTTTTTTTAAAAGAGACACTGTTAGATATTTTCCCAAGATGCATAACTCCTCCACTTCAGAAGAATTGTACTATCCCTCCTTAAATTATATTTTACATTCCCATTCTACATCAAGCAAAAAGAAAGTTGGAAAAAATAGAACAAATATGGTTAAGAACAAACTGAAGCTCAAGATAGGTGAGAATATATAGTTATCCCTTCCACTTTCCCATGAAGGAGATGTGACCTTATCAAGAATGACTGTCTTTTAAAGTTAGAAGAGAACTTAATGCTTATATAACCTAATGTACTATCCATTGTTGAGAGACCTTTATAGCCCTTATGATAAAATGATTATATTTAATTGCCCATATCCAATGAATGGGATGTTGTAGATGGAGTGTATCTTGGTTTCCTCATGGCATTGACAAAGTCTACTAGTGTAGACAAGATGCAGAAACAGGGACTTAAATGACATGTGAATGGTATAGTACATAGTAAAAATGGGATGAATTGGTAGCTGGTTAAATAAATATACCTATATGGAATAACTTAATGGATCTACCTTCACTTAGGCTTCTACTGGAAGACTATAGGGCGTATAATAATAATAACTGAAAGTTGTGTGGTATTTTTTGTTGTTGTTGCTGTTGATCAAAGTCTTTGGAATAATTTGCCATTTCCTCCTCTAGCTCATTTTGCAGATAAGGAAACTAAAACAAAAAGGAGGTCACACAGCTCCTCTCTGCAGCCACATTTGAACTTAGATCTTTCTGATTCCAGGCTCAGCTGCTCTATCTACTGAGCCACTTAGCTTTCAAGAATTTATATATAAGTTTTCCTGTGAATCTCATAATAATTCTGGGATACAGGCACTAAAGTCTATGTAGATTTTATAAATGAAGAAACAGAGGCCCACATAGTTAAGTGACTTATTCCTAGATACACTGTTATTAAGTATAAGTAGTAGGATTTCTATTTATATTTCTATGACTCCAATTCTAGCAGTTCATTCACACTGCCATATCACCTTTAGGTCGCTTACTAGAAAAAGACATGCTTATTAAAAGTGTAGGTGACACAGATCTAAGAAAAAGAACTGCTTTGTTAAATGACAGAATAAAAGAAAAAAGGATGAAAAGGATTCTTAATATTTGGATGATGGGGTTCAACCAACACAATGAAATTTAACAACAGTAAATATAAAATCCTATATTAGGGGGTGAAAAGCAATAATATATGAACCCAATACGAAATCTGGGAGTTTTAGCTGACTATAAATTCAATATCATTCAGTGTGATTTAACTTGCTACCCCTCACCCCTCAAAAATGGAAACTTAAAATAAATTAATAGAGGTATATGGTGATCCAACCTGGGAAAAATGATGATCCCTTTGTATTCTCTATCCTGTACTAGCTTTCATTTCTGCATTTGTGGATAAATCCTATTTACGGTCTTCACTACCAATCCCAAGTCTAGTCTTGTGGGGGAGTTGGGAGAACTTGGGTTTTGAAATTATGCCACTGTCTAAGGCAATTGTGTGATTTGCACTTGTTCATTCATTTTTAATGTGTTCTTGTGTCATTTTCATGTATATCTGTTCTCTCCTCTCAAGGACAGGGAGATTTTTTTTCCTTTTGTATCACTTGACAGCACTGATTTTGGTGCTTTACACATGGTGGGTATATTGTACCATTTACCAAATGATTTGAAACAGATGATTGATAGGTCTGACATTGCTGGGAAGCCATTTGGGACTTTCATGTCACTCCTGGCAATTCCTAAATGTATAAGAACCCTTTATAGTCTACTTCTCAACTATTCTTCTTCCCTTCTCCCCCTTGTCTCCACCATATTTTCACTTCAGAATAGAATTTACAAACAAGCAAGTTGGCCAGTATCCCACGAAACAGCCTCATTGTTGTTGCTTCTCCCCCACACCTCTCCAAGTGATTTCTTTATTAAGAAGCAAACAGCACAATCACTTATTTGTAGAATTGGCCTGACTGTTGAAAAATCTGAATTTGGGGGACTATTCCTGTCTTTGGCCTTTCATCTGCCTTTGGCCCAGGAACTTTTGGAGCTCCAAGACTAAAGTTGAATGGTGTGAACTCAGTGGTGTTTTTATGTGTAGAGAAATAAAGGACCAGCACAAAACAAATATTTCTGCAAAAATGAGAGGTTTATGGAAGCATTCTTTGACATCAACGTCTACAGAAGCCAGGCTTTTCAGACACCCAGCACACTGAGGCATTCTAATGTCAAATGCAAACAAGCCCTTGGTGCACCATAAAATTAGTAATAGAAAACAGAGTTTTGGAAAGCTGTTCAGTGTCCATGCTGAACTTTAAGGCTTTTATATACATTTGAAGTAGGAAAGATACTACAGAACCTGGGGCCAAGCCCAAAATATTATTTGTATGTTAAAAAAATCCTCTGTGGTATATAGATGACCTCTTACATATAAATACTAAGATTAAGTATATTTTCCTGTGAGCTCCAAACTGACCTTTGTCTTCACTTTGCAATGCAGAGTTTCCCAGGTGTTAGAATCCTTAGGATGAATTTCAGGAAGAGGAAAAAAAAAAAAAAACCAAGGCTAAATGACAGTTTCTATTTTCAAATCTCTCCTTTAAATTATGTGATACAGAATTATTTGGATACTTGAAGGGAAGGGCATTGCCAGATGCACACTTGCCAATCACGATCATTCTATATTAGAATGTTTACTTTCCAGAATGATTTATGATTCAACAGTTACTTCACTTCTCCAAGGGAGAAATACAGGTAAAACCTTTATGAGGTCAATACACTAAGGTTAGTTTTTATAGTTCTATGTCACAGATTGCCCTGATCCATTTGACCTAAAAGCCTCAAAAGGTATATAGATTATGTTCTCATAAACCCACACAATGGCCAGCACTTTCATACTCTGCTTTTATAATTTAACATTAAATTACACAGTGCTTTTTATTTTGGATTGTTTTATATATGTAAATTTCTTCATACATCCTTAAGGCCTCCATCAGACCTCATAGAAGAATGTAAAGTTTCTCAAAGTCAAGAATTTCACTTTATGTTTTTTTGTATCATTCCAGTAGGCTACAAACTCCTTTGGATTCCCATGAGTTACACTAGTGAATTGCACTTAGCTGGTATTTAATAGATGCTTATTGGATAGGATTATGTCTTTTACAATACCTGGGTAAGTTCTTACTACAAATCAATAGCTAGCTATCAGTTGGATATCTACCTTGAGGTAGACAATTCTTTTTCTAACACTTCCTTTTTCACTACCAGTCCCTTCTGAATTCTTACCACGAAATTCAAATCATAGATCAATTATAGGATATTATAGCTAAAAAAAATCACAAGCAACCCTCCCAACATTCCCCCTCCCCACAATAACAACAAAACCTCTCCTACAATGATATTCTGTACTTATATTTTATGTGTGGAACCTGAGGTGGAGAGAAATGATGACTTACCTAAGAGTCACATAACTGGGAGGTCATATGGCTAAAATTTAAACTCTGCATTTGGCAAAAAAGCTTTATATGTGGAAGACAATTGTTAAAACAAAATGGAACTAAATGCAAGTAAATCCATTGACTTTTTTCCCTGCAACTATCTATCTTCTATCATTATTCCTGACAATATTACTCCCAATTCTGTAACCATGAATAGATGACTTTTTTTGACCTTTGGCCCTGTCCCCCCCTTATCTTTTTCGATTTGAAATGTTGATTCATTTGCTCATCATATTGGGAATACCACATTGAGGATAGAAACACTGACTAATTTAGCCTTCACGACATTCCCTCAAAAATAAGTTAGTGGAAACTATTTCATGCTGACATATGACTCACTAAATTACAACATGAATTTGTGGGGAAAAACAGGAATATGTTTAATCCTGGAGTTAGTACTGTATCATATGCCCTAATAACCTTCAGAATCCATTGACTCTCTCCTTGCTCCAATTTCTCCTTTTTTCAAAGCTAACAGTCTATTTTTTTAAAAAATCTTTTTCAACTCTTTAAATAGTAGGGAATAGATTTTGTGGCTTTATATTCACACTATTTAGAACCCTTGGTAAACCATCTGTTACTTATATGGTTTCTTTGACCCTTAGCCCACCTAACACTCTCACTGGAATTTCCCCATACTCATTATTACAATTGTTCTAGAAATATATGGCCCTGTTACTGTAGCAATTAACTACAATGGGACTAAAATTGTTAAGTCAGGCTTCCCAGTCACAACTGGAGGAGGGGCAGAAGTAACACTACCACTTTGTAACTTAGGAGGTTAAGAAACAAAAGGGTTTAAAAGGCTTACTCTTGGTCTCCCCCAAACCAATAAATATTTATGTGAACTAATGTAAAGGAGTATTGGCATGAATAACATAAAACAGTAGGTAATTTTCCTTCTTTTCTTACAAACACAGTATTTCCAAATCAAATTGTTAGAATTATATGGTAGCCAATGAATCATGGTGTTGTATTTATAGTTTACCTTTAAAGCCTCTTCTCAATTGACTTCTTTTCAATTCCTTAATTTGCAAGCAAATGCAATCTTTTTAATTGGCAAAAGAAAAATATAATTAAGCCTGAAAATTGTATTTGAAAGGCAACTATTCTTGTGGTGCAACCTAAGTGTGAGAAATATCAGGGAAAGAACATCAAGGAGTGTGTCTTCTGGAGAGAGGAGAGGTAACTATGGCAGAGATGAGACCCTGTCATCAGCATCTCTGGTATTCTATTCAGAGATTGATCTCTTGGAGACCTAAAATAAATGTGACATATAATAAACTTGTTAATTCAAGTGAAGTTGGACAAAAACAGAGGAGTGTGTGTGTGTGTGTGTGTGTGTGTGTGTGTGTGTGTGTGTATTATAAAGAATTTGAAAACAAGGATACAGTGCATCAGAAGTCAAGTAAGATTGTTTCAAATTGTATCAGAGGAGTATGTTTGTGAAGACTATTAAAACTATATTCAACAAAGTGCAACTTCAGCCCTGATACAAAGTTTGGAAATTTAGGTTATAATCCCAGTCTTCCTCTCGTAGCTGAATGACTTTAGGTTATTAACTCTCTCTCTCTTTGGGCCTGTTTCTTCATCTCTAAAATGCCTAGCAGAGGCATTATGTAATGGTGGTATGATACATGTATATGTGTCTTTTTGTGAGGGCAATTCGTGTGTATGTATGTGTAAGTGAGAGAGACAGAGACAGAGAGAGAAAGAGAGAAAGAGAGAGAGATAGAAGGAGAGAGAGAAAAAGAGAGACAGAGACAGGGAGAGATAAAAATAGAGAGCAGACAGAGAGAAACAGAGACAGACATAGGAAGAGACAGAGACAGAGAGAGATCCACAAAGAGAGACAAAGAAAAAGAGACATGGAAAGACATACACAAAAGAGACAGAAGGGCACAAAAACAGAAAGAGAGAAAGCAGAGACACAGAGAGACACAGAGAGATAGACAGAGAGAGACATCCACAAAGAGAGAAAAAGAAAAAGAGATGGAGAGACCTATACACCAAGAGACAAAGGTACCCAAAAACAGAAAGAGAGGAAGCAGAGACACACAGAGAAAGACAGAGAGACAGAGACAGAGAGAGACATCCACAAAGAGAGACAAAGAAAAATGGAGAGACCTACACACAGAGAGACAGAGGGATACAAAAACAGAGAAAAAGAGAGACAAAGAAACAGAGAGAGGGACAGAGACAGAGAGAGATAGAGACAGAATTACAGAGACAGAGACAGAAAGAAAAGAGGGGGTACAGAATGAGACATTTTTAGACATGAACAACTTGCTTTACTTACAGTGTATATTTGTTACAAGGGTTTTTGTTTTTTCAATATTTTTTCCCTGATGATATGCAGGTAGAAGGAAGAGGAAACAATTTTTATTAGTTGAAAAAAAATTAAATTAAAATTTTTACATACCAGCACTGGAGTATATTATCTCTAAAGTCCCATTCCAGCTCTTAATAATTCTACAATTCTATATTTAATAGTGTAGTGTCAGCTATTCTAACTTCAACTAAAAGTCTATGGCCATATAGTGGTATGCTTTTTGTAAATTTAATTTTATTCTTTTTTATCATAACACTTTTGATAAATTTTAATCAAACCATGTGTAGGTCTTGAAATATTATGTCCCTAACAATAACATTATGTTTTTCTCTTACCTTACTATTTCCCCTTCAGGAAAAAAAAAAAAGTTAGGTCAAAAAATAAGAACAGGATCAGGGAGATATCAAACTAGTAACCCTGTGATATGCTAATAATTTTAAGTTTTAGGTGAAGTAAGTGGCTATTGTCACTTGCTTCATCTCCAAGAAACAAAAAAAAAGGAAAAAATGGCAAATTTCTAAAAGTTCCATATTTTGAGAAATGGTTTAATTCCCACCCCAACCCCTGAATGTTAGGAAAAAATAAACAATTCAAGTAGAACTACATGGTGATTTTCCAACAGTTTCAAATCTGGCTGGGGGCATTCTTTTCTTAAATAATGGAAATTGTTTTTAGTTATAATGGTCATGATTTTTGCGATCTCAAAAGTTTTCATTTCTGTAGTAGGAAACATCCAAATGTAGAAAATAAAGCAAACAACAAAAGATACCTCTTCTAAAATACTTATTCCAACTTCCTCTGAGACCACAAAGCTCTTAATGTTAGTTCTCTCCAAGAAACCTTCAGGGGTCCCAACAGTTTCTAGCATCAAATCATTGTATCAACTCCATCGGCACCACCAACTTTAGACTCGATCAGATTTCCATGGACACCCTTATTTGCAGAGATTTATAACTTTGCTATAAAAATCCACTTTAGGCTGAAACTTGGCAAACAAAAACCCCAATCTGGGAGCAATTCTATTTTTCTTTAATTTGGAGCTAAGCATCTGAATGGATAGGATTTCTAGAAACATTAGAAGTCAGAGATTTCAAAGACTTCTTGTGTTTTCTTATAATAATAATCTTTTATTCTTTTAATTATAGAAAAAAGGATGATGCTATCAAAGTAGAGTTCTCTCATCTAAAAAAGTTCATAGGTTGAATCATTCTTCTAGTGACCAGTAATTATGAAAACACACTCCATGCTACCATACTTGCAGTAATAATTACTAATATTTAATTACCATTCATAATTAAAGTCCTTTACTGTAAACCTGGCCATCACCCAAATCTTTCAAATTCATATTTAATAATCTATGGGGCAAAAATGGAAGGATAGTCTGAAATTAATAAACATTAAATATCACTTACTTTAGAATAAATCGGAAGGGGGTAAAGGTTGGGTTGAATTAGCATAAAGTTTAAAAAATACCAAATGTTTGTAAAGAAATGAACTGAGTTAAGAAGGAATTAAAATCCAGAGTAGATAAGATGTTACAAATACTGGGGTGCTTTAATTGAGTTCAACTCTTCTGGTTGACACTAAACATATTCCATAATACTAAAGAACCTAGCAGGTATGGCTCTAGAATTATCAACTGTAATCTTTAAAATATCATGGATATTGACAAAAGTAGGGTAACTTTCTTGATGCTCACATACACATGTAAGCCCACACATGTATGAGTGCATACACAAGATTGTAGAAACTATTGACATCTGAGTTTAACACTGGTGGTTCAAGACATTTTAGCACAGGTTATGGAACATTCTAAGCTCATAAAAATAGAGATCAGTAGGAACTAGTCGCTGTTTACTATGAATATGACTTATTTCAGTTTCTGACAGGGCTTTAAATTGGCAGAGTAAGGATGTGCTTTAGACATTATATGTTTTTATTTGAGCAAAGCATTTGACAAATTTTCTGGAGAAATTTGCTATGGATGAGCATTGAATTTGTAGATGGTTGATTCTTCTCTCACTCCTCCCTCTCCCCCCCTCACCATGATGAATAAATCATTATCAAAGGATAGAAAGGGAGGAGAACCCTTAATGGGATAACCCTGACCTTATCCTATTTTCTTCCATCATCACCTTGGATGAAGATGTAAGTATGTTTATTTTGACACAAAGCTTGGAGGGAAAGCTAATACATTTAAAAATCAAGAAAACTTGTAAAGCTAGGGGGCTGAAAAGAATATAATGAATTATGACAGTAATAATTATACTGTATTTGGTTCAAAAAATAAATTATAAGGAATGTAAAAGATCTGGCTTGATTTTCAAATTCAAAAGGCTGTATTTGATGGTAATCCAACAATATGATGTGATCAACTCAGTCTTGGATTAATTTAATATAAAAATAGGACCCCAATTGAGAAATATTGTAGTCCCCTGCACTCTACACTTGAAGTGCTACTTTCAATTCCAGATAACACATTTTAAGAGGCATACTGACAAATTCCTCCAATTCCACATTATTTCTTTTTTTTTTTTTAATCTTGCATAACCTAGCTGTACCCTACCTCTCCATCCGTTTTGCTTTTTATATATCAACATAGTCTTAACTGTCAAACATTATATTCATATTATTTAACATGAGATCTGTGTTCATTTCTCTGAAAGATGAGATATTCTGTCCTATCAGCCCATTCAAAGAGAGAGAGAGAGAGAGAGAGAGAGAGAGAGAGAGAGAGAGAGAGGAGAGAGAGAGAGAGACAGAGAAAGAGAGAGAGAGAGAGGAGAGAGAGAGAGAGAAGAGAGAGAGAGAGAAAGAGAGAGAGAGAGAGAGAGAGAGAAGAGAGAGAGAATATAAAAGGGAAGAGGGGGAGAAACAGAACTTATGTCCAGTTAAATTTTATTTCCAGTTCCCCTTGCTCTTATATACAAGACTTTAAGGATTGGAGGCATTTGGCAAACCTTATTAGCCTTTATTTTACAATATTTTAAGTAGCTTCAAGATTGTATGTCATTATGTTCAGACAGAACTGCATTTTTTTCATTATTAAATTTCCATTTTGTATATGCTACCCTGCCTATCTTCATCACTTTTAAAATCGTCACTTACCTGGAGGGCTAGAGGGCAGACACTGGACTCTCATTCGTTGCTACTGAGTGCTCATTCAAGTCATGATTTGACAAAATCTCCCTCAGCCTTCTTTCTTTGATTTGAGGAACTGAACTCCTTCCTTGGAGAGGAGTACTAAACTCTTTCCATACCTTTTTTTTTTTTTAAACAAAGAGCAGAAAGTGGAATTCCTCAATTCATTTCACTTTGCATGTGCTTCTATGCGTGGTTTCAAATCCATTGAACAAAAATGGTTCCTACATTGGATAGCACCTGCTGTTCCCCTCCTTTCCTGTCTCATTTCCTGCATCGTCTCCTTTGTTAGATTGTAAGCTCTTTGAGGGCAGAGACTATTATTCTTGAATTTAGCTCAATGCCTGGCAATAGTAGGAATTTAATAAATGTTGATTAGATTAAATTTGGATTTCTTTTGGCAAATCATTCAGTAATTCTTGTTACTATTGAAGTTTGACTAGATGATGCTAGTACCAGATGAAACAGATTAATTCCCCATGAACATGACATTAAAACCATTTCTGTGTGCAGACAGCTCTGCAATTAAGCATGTTGATGAGCCTCAAGTATGCAAGAGCAGCAGCTGAAATGCAATTTACTCTTGCTAAAGAAAAAGTGATCACTGAAGCACAAAATCTGTTCTTAGAAAAGAAAATGAAGGATCCAATTGAAGCGCTGTGAATCACTAACTTGAAGAGCATTTCTATTACTCAGTTGTCATTATTGTATTGAGTATGTGTTCATCTATGATTGAGGCCATTTGGTTGATTGATAAATATGTTTTCTCAAAATCTTTAAAGAAAAGGGCATTAAAATATCACAGAAATCCAAATATTTTAATATTTATAATGGCCTCATTAATAATTTATACATGTTGTGATTTAATACATCTTAGAGCCTCCTTGTCTCTGTAGGACCTAGGATGGGGTTCAATAACCTGGAATCTGTAAACATGCTTTAATTTTTTAATGTATTTCAATGCAATTTATTTCCTTTATAATCCTATGTGTTTTATGAATTTAAAAATCTTATTTTGAGAAGGGG